>NC_057798.1:733451578-733619262 GCF_018294505.1 Triticum aestivum | reverse complement strand
GGCGGCGGTAGACCGGCAGTGGGGAGTGTTTTCGGGGTGGGCGGGGCGGCGCACCGCCGGCCGCGGGCGGCGGGGGGCTACTGTTTGGCCGGTGGTGGCTGGCGGCTCAGGGGGGGTGGAGGTTGAAGATGAACCACAGGCCCTTGATTTCGTATCCAACGGCTGCAAAATCGACTGGCCAGAGATGAAAAGTCAGTCGACCAACGTGTAGCCTCACCTTGCTAGTGCGTTCAGTTTCGACAGCAAAATTCAGTTTCGACAGCAAAATTCAGTTTCGACAGTTAGGTTCAGTTTCGACAGTTAAGTTCAGTTTCGACAGTTAAGTTCAGAGATGAGCGGTTGATGTATTTTACATCTAGCACTTTGTGGTTATGTATTTTACGTCATTTATTGGAGATGCTATTAGAATTCCACTCAGGTTAACGTTGTTCGTTGTCTCTCTTGTCCTGCTTCAGCCTCGGCGTCGTACAACTCACCGGAGCTGCTCCAACGACGAAACCCTCCATCACAGCGAAGCAGTACCTCGGGCTCCATATCCAGACGCATAAGATCTTCTTCCCCTCCTCCGACAGCAAAGTCAGCCGGAGCATCCTCACCGGCCAACCCAATCACGCTAAGATCGACATGGCTTCGCCAAAGAGGTTGTACACTTGTTGCATCTCTTTTTTACTCTACATGTTATATATATTGTCCACTGAGCACTCGTAGTAACGGGAAATACGATTATTTTATCCTACTATATGACAAGCAGTGAGGTACCAGGCAACTTAGCTATCCGTGATGGACTCTCTTGAACGCCATCATTATTTATCTCTGCGCGTTTGAGCTGTGTATTTGTCGATGGGCCTGGGAGTTGAGCTAGTATGGCAGTGGACTGGGTCCAAAGTAATAGAAGTAGCACAAAAACATTTTTTTAGTGTAGGATTTTCCTTGCTCAAGCCTGCCTACTAGAATCGCCAGTGCTTGAAAGGAAAAGTGAATGAAAAACATAGGAATTAGAAAGTTTCCTATGGTACTACTTTTCATGAATTTGGTGCAAAGGAATGGATCAAAGGAAAACTGTAGGATTTGTTCCTTTAGTGTCTCCTTCAAAGAAAAACCATAGGAATTCTAATTTCCACTTCTCCTCCTTTTCATATTCCTATTCATCAAGCACAAGACTAAGAGATAGTAGCATAATAGCATTATAACCATACATTTTCTTGTGGTTTGACTTAATCTCACCATGCTTTTTTGCATCATGTAATCTTCCAATTGTTGTGAATCAAACACCCAGATTGGCAGAAATCCTATGTTTTTAAATTCTTTGTTTTGCACGTGCATTCCTATCCTATTCCTGTCTATTTCCTATCCCTGCATTGTTAGAATCCTCAAATTCAAACAAGCCCTTAATAAATTACTTCTATTACAGATATGTGTCAAAGAAAACCTTGTGTGGTTTGTCTTGCTCCTGCGGCGCTATGTTCCACCACAGCTCAGCTGCTCCAACGACGGAAGGGTTCACCACAGCAGGGATCCGCTCTCCAGACGGTCTTTCGCCGCCTCTGGTCTTCTTCCCCGCCGCCGGCAGCCACGACAACTGCATTACCATCATCAACTGAGCAGATGACCTTGAGGACTACACGGGTCCGCAAGAGAGGTCGCACTCTTCCGTGTCTGCTTATGTTATGCGTCGCTTAATATGATGACATGCTACATTATCGTCGTGTTCACCTATTAGACTCCGAGTCAAGTCCAAACTAATGCTGAAACTTGAGTTTTTAAATGGTTCTGGGGTACATATTGGGGCAGCAATCAGTACTATCTATCTACTATCTAGTTAATCTCTGGTGTCTACTATGAGTTTCATGTTGGGTCCAAACAAACATTAAAGGAGCCATTATCTGTATTTTTTAACTAAAGCTATTATCTGCCTGCTATCATTGGTTTTGGGTCTATCCACAGTTTGCTACCATCACTCTGGATTTGTGCATGCACTTCTTACATAATCTCACTATATTTTATTCCTATGCATGCCAGTTATTGTACACAATGGAACTGATCATGTAGAGCAAAAGAGACGAGCCTTGCATGGCAATAAAATTTCATGCAGACGTCGTTCCATGGTGGGCACAAAGGCAGCCCCCCTCCACCCATTTCGGATCGTAATCAAGAGGAAGATAATTGTTCTGAGGGGGATTCAGAAGGAGAAGACCACTCCTATTTACCCCATGAAGTCTTCGCTCTAACTTGGCATGCTGATGTTGGTAATATCATGCATATGGTGCCTTGCATTGCTTACAGTATACATTAAAGATGTCATCTGCTTAGTTTAGACATGCGTTGTGTCAATGCCATCTGTTTTGTTTCTTTATCGTATATGTGAATCATGCAATGCCATCTTGTCTAGCTAGGCATCATATATGTGAATTTTGCAATGCCACCCTGGTTAGCCAGTCATCTTATATGTGAATTATATCATGCCATCATTTTTTTATTATGTGTTAAATTTGTCAACAATTTTAGTACATTCAATTACTCTTCCTGTGCATCAGCCATTCGGCACGGTCATGGAAAAATCTGGAGTGGAAACAAGGTCTTCAAAGCATACAATGTTATCTGACGAAGCACATGTCTTGCTGGTTACCGATAGCTCCTCACAGGAGGATTCAGAGACAGATGACCAGTCATATTTTCCCCCTGAGGTGCATGCCCTAACTTCGCAGGGTTATGTTACTCATATCGTGCGTATGGTATCTTGCATTGCTATGTCATTTGCTTAGTTTAGACATGCTTTGTGTGAATGCCACCTGTTTAGTGTCTAATTACCATATATGTGAATTAAGCAATGACATCTTGTTGCAAGACATTATATATGTGAATTATGCAATGTTATCTTGTTGCAAGGCATTATGTATGTGAATTATGCAATGCCATGCTGTTTAGGCAAGCGTCATATATGTGAATTATATCATGTCGTCCTTTTTTTGTATTTCTCATTGCTTTTGTTGACAATGTTTGTATATTCAACTGCTCTTCCTGTGCATCAGCCATTTGAATTGGTGATGGAGAAATCTGGAGTGAAAACAAGGTCTTCGGAGCAGACAATGCTACCTGTTGAAGCAGATATCTTGCTGGTTACAAATAGCTCTTCAGAGGAGGATTCAGAGGCAGATGACCAATCCTATTACCCCCCTGAGGTGTATGCTCAAACTTGGCAGGGTTATATTACTCATATAATGCATATGTTGTATTGCAATGCTTATTTTTTACATCATATACACAATATTGAATGCCATCTCCTTAGTTGACACATCATATATGCAATTGCCCTCTGCTCACTTCCTTAGTATATAAATCATATATTTGAATTATGCCATGCCATGATGTTTACATAGACAGCATGTATCTAAATTATGGCATGCCGACCCATTTTCTAAAGACATAATATAGTTATATAATCTCATCCTGTTTACATAGTCATCATATTTTAAATTATGTCATTCTATCCATGAATTATATCATGCCATCATGTTTCCATCGACGGCATGTTTGTGATTTATGGCATGCCAACCACTTTAATAGACACATCGTATAGTTATAGCATGTCATCCTGTTTACATAGTCATCATATTTTGAAGTATGTCATTCTATCCTGTTTAGTTAGCCATCATACATGTGAAATTGTGTCATGCTATCCTGTTTAATTAGCCATCATATATGTGAAATTATGTCCTGCTATTCTGTTTGCTTAGACAACATAAATGTGAATTATTTCATGCCCCGTTTTCTTCCCTACTATCCATTGCACTTGTCTATCTTACAATGTCTGTACATTCAATTACTTTTCTTGTTTATCAGCCATTTCAACTGGAGGGAGTGATGGCATTATCTGTGGGAGTAAAAACACGGTCTTCAGAAAAGATCGTGCTACCTGTCGATGCAGATAGAACCATGGTTGTACTTGCCCAAGAATCAGCCCCACCACACATAACCCACACTCATGCAGATTGTATCCCTACCCAGTTGGACAGAGAACCAGCTACACCCCTTCTAACCCCAACCCCAGCAGATAGACACCCAGTTCCCGTTGACACAGCACCATCTCCACCACAGAGCACCCAAACACGAGCAGTTAGTAAGGTAACTGCAGTGCCCAAATCACGAGGACCACCACTCCGAACCCGAAGTCAATGCTTAAAGCAGAAGAAGAATTGTTCTCAGGTCAGGTTCCATAGCTATGGTTCATACTACTTTGCTCTTGCATCACTGTATTTACTGATACCAACCAATTTCAAATTTGAAGGATGCAATTGAAACTCCAATGGCGCAACAGGTATGTTTTAAACCTGTTTCTTCAACGTGTTTGGCTGTTTGCTGTTGTAACTTGCTCTATGTTGATTTCAGTTTCAATTGAATAAACAGTTATGTTCTCATGCCATGCACATTACAAGTGTTGTTATTGCTGTGTAGTTTCCCACACTTATATTCTGTCTATGCTTCTTTGTCTTAAATAGATATGATTCGAACTGTATCTATCTTGATTTGGCAACATAAACTAGAATGATATAGACCATACAGTGACCATACTACATAGATATATGTTTGTTTCATGCTGTTATCCTGTCCACCTTACTACTGAACTGGTTTACCAAAATGAGTTTCATATACTACATTGTAAACCTGAGATGTGTTTGTTTGTTACCCTTTTAGAACACGGATAAAATATTGGAGAAGAGTACCCTGTTATGCAATAGTAAAGGAAGTAATGCAGATAAGGTTCAAGATAGTGAGACATCCCTGTTGGTCTCCAAGAAAGCTGATAAAAACTATATTGAGGACACTGAGACAACCCCAAAGTCCTGTCTTGATGTAGTGTTCGAGTTACTGGCTACCACTGCTGGCACCAGCTCTTCGAACTCGTTTCCTGAATCAGTTCGGCTTCTTGAGTCTCAACTTCAAGTTGAAAGACATCGATCAGATGTTATGCGACAGGAAGCCGAATGACTGAGGAAGTCCCTGCAGAATTCAGATGCATACTTTCTGGTGCAACAGCAGGCGCTGAAGGACTTAAGCGCCAAACAAGAGAAAGTTAATAAGCTTGCTAAGCATCTTGCCAGCATTATGGGTACCCAGGATATTGTTTCTTGAGCTCTTCTGAAGTGGTTTCAGTTCTGGACTTGTTTTGCTGCGGCGTTTATATGCTGTTGTGTTCCTTATATTTGCACTGGTGGCGAACTTGATGCCCAGTGGATGTAATATGTGTAATAGCCGTGATAGCCTAGTGTAAGTTGCTTGCTTATTTATTTCCTGTTGTCTTGTTTATTTGTTTGCTTGTAGTCAGTGCAGTTCTTTTTCTGCAGTTTGCTAGTGGCTGCAACAACCTATTTTTTAAAACTAGGCCACAATAACCATGGGCTAATATTTACTGTAGTGACACTGCACCTACGGGCCATAGAATCAGTGGGCCTTCTACAGGCCATATAAACAATGGGCCTTCCACGGGCCGTAGAAACAATGGGCCTTCTACGGGCCGTAGAAACAATGGGCCTTCTACGGGTCGTATCATCAATGGGCCTTATATGGGAAGTATGATCGATTGGCCAAACATGGGCCAATAACAGGCCGCATTATGGCCCTAAATGGGCTAGAGTTGGAATCGTCCGTTCATGGGCCGACCATAACGGGCCATCGTTAATAGGCCGTATTTCATGACGCTATGAAAGCGGCCCAACGTGTTAACGGACCACAAAAGGGCCGACTGTAACCACGGGCTGAATTTGGCCCATAAGCAGAAAATGACAGTAACGGGTCGTAAGTAAACGAATGCTGGAAATGAGCCCAAGAATAAATGGGCTCTGAGAAGGCCGAAAGATAACATGGGCTGGAAACGGCCCAACGGAATAACGGGCCCTTAATGGGTATAGAGTGATACACTGTTCATTACGGGCCAGTTTCACCACGAGCCATTAATGGGTGTAAAATAATACATTGTTCATTATGGGCCAGTTTCACCACGGGCCGTTAATAGGCCAAGAGTTACATAGGGCCTCATATGGGCCGAAAGACGTCATGGGCCATACATGGGCTAGAAGTGAAAACGGGCTGGAATCATATTGGGTGGCCCAGATGACGCTACTGGGCCTAATTCGGATAGAGCGTAACGGGCCTTGGGTTAGCGGGCTGTAAATGGGCTATATGCGAACAAGCCATTAACAGGCTTTACATGGGCCGGCCCGCCACCTTTTGACCAAGTCAAATGGGTCGGCCTTTTCACAGGAATGGGCCTCTGTTGGGCCGTGCCACGTGTCGACTTTTCATAGGCGCCTTCTGTCCAATGAGTGGATGACATATGTCCCAACGGTGAGCCGACACGTGTTTCCCCCAGCCAATGATGATTTTACACGTGGAAAATCCCCATTGGTCGGGGCTGTTAACGGGTTATCGGATCCAAAACCCGACCCGATAGCTTAACGGCGTTCCGTTACGGTGGATGCCACGTGTCGGTCACGCTTGATGAAAGCACTTCTGTGACGCGCGATTTATCATCATGGAAGTGGACACTTCCGTGATGATAATTTTGGTAATGTCATGGAACACTACTACGACAGCACATGTATGACTATCTTGATTCTGTCATAAATTTGTCATGATGTACATGCATGACAAAAAACGCGACCTACTGTGACAAACACGTATCATCACGGGAGTGTTTTTTTTAGTGTAAGAATATCAGATTATAGAAACAACTGACTAACTCAAGGCTTAAATGCAACGGAATTACGATTTCCAAAATCAAGGGATCAGAAGCAGACGCTCTGACCAAGGATGGATAAGCTGAATAAACTTAGGGCGCAATCGATGGAAATCTGATTGGCCGAGAACCGGCTCATGTTCGGGAAGACGTCTGAGTTGGAAAGATAATCTATAAGGATCAACTGATGATTGCGGCACATACATATCAAATCGAAAGACTCAAGATGATAATGACAAAGGACGTCAATGGATACTGCTAGGCATATGGAATTAACTAGGGTGAGAGCAATAGGCGGCAGAGGTCATCGAAAGCTCGGATTGTATCACAAAGTATCTCATGAAGCATAAGGATAACTAGGGATGAACGGATACTCGATAAGAACGAGTAATTATCCGTAGGGGTATTCATGCGGTGAGGAACTGCAATGCAGTAGGCACAAGGTATTCTTGAAACACTAAGGAGAAATTCAAGGTATCTTGTAATAACAAGATCAACGAGGAATGACTGTATGAACAACAACGTAGGTAGTTAGACCTAAGGATTTATCGGTGGTAGGGATCGCAACGGCGAAGGGTACAAGGGACTCGGTAAAACATCGGAGAGTATCTTCAGAATCTTCTCGTGCACCAAGCAATCATCTGGAGTAAAGGGGCTCTTCGGGAGAAAGTATTTACGAGAACCTAGAGTTATAGTTAGCAAAACCATTTAACCCGAATAGAAGAGAGATCAGATTCCTAGAGCATAGACGAGGAATAAAAGATCCTAATACACCCAATGGCGACATGGGCCCGTAAGCCACACAACCATGTTAAGAAAACAGTTTTTCAAAGAATAGACTCAACTTCGGCCAAAGAGTTGGAAAGGGGGATCCTACAGACAGTCGGCTCTAATACCAACTTGTGACGCCCCCGATTTAATCGTACACTAATCATACACGCAAATGTGTACGATCAAGATCAGGGACTCACGGGAAGATATCACAACATAACTCTAGACACGAATAAAATAATACAAGCTTTATATTACAAGCCAGGGGCCTCGAGGGCTCGAATACATAGCTCGATACACAAGAGTCAGCGGAAGCAACAATATCTGAGTACAGACATAAGTTAAACAAGGATGCCTTAAGAAGGCAAACACCAAAGCAACAACGATCGAAGAGGCAAGGCCTCCTTCCTAGGACCTCCTAACTACTCCTAGTCGTCGGCGGTCTCCAAGTAGTAGCATACATCGGCGGTGGCATCTGGCTCCAGGGATCCACCATCTGGTTGCATCAACCGGAAAGAAGGAAGAAGGGGAAAAGGAGGTAGCAAAGCAATCGTGAGTACTCATCCAAAGTACTCGCAAGCATCAGATCTATACTAAGTATGCATTGGTATCAAATGGAAGGTTTGTATATGTGGACTGAACTGCAGAATGCCAGAATAGAGGGGAAGGCCTAGCCTATCGAAGACTAGCATCTTCAAGCAGCTCCAAGCATCTTGCAGCATGTAGAAGAGTAAAGAATAGCAGTTTATAATTATCAAGCATGTTGTAGCATCAACGCCCAGAGATCCTTCCCCGACTCCATGCGGGAAAGTAATCTCGGAGCCACATATCCATCACATATCTCAAGTATCCATTCTAGTTATATAAGATCTGGATACAAGTCTAAACGTCCATTACCGTGGACACGGTATTCGAATATATATCTTCCCTGCAGGGGTGCACCACGTTACCCAACATGCTCGATCACTCTAGCCGGACACACCTTTCTGGGGTCAATGCCCGGCCTCAGAAGATCAACACGTCGCAGCCCTATGTAGGCTCAGCAGAGAGGTCCCCGTCGGTCTACATCCTAAGCGCTCCAGGGTCTTGGGCCCATCGCCCGCAGCACTCCGGGTCATTGCGCGCAGGGTGAATACCAGCACCGCCTCGGATGGCCAACACGATCCGACCGTGCCGCACTGCTGAACTGGACGTCTGACAAAGCTTTGCCTGATACTGCGACGCCGAGGCCCACATTTATTCTCGCGTGGTGGTTAGTGCGTAAAGGCCAGAGGCCAACTCAGAACAAATACCCAAACCTGTTAGTGCATTGGGGGCTCACGGAGACGAGCAGAGACTCACGATAATGTGACCCCATCGCCCCGTCTCGTGGACTTACGGCAAGGGCCCAGACTGCCCGGCCGTGCCACGTGGAAAACTCGCAGGTGCTCTACGGGCCCGCCCGACTTTCACATCAAATCATGGGTACCCCTCAGGGCTGACCCGACTTCAACAATGGTCTCAAGTAAATTCAAGGTAACCATGTGTCCAAACATTAAGGGGAAAACCCGAGGAATCGCCCACAGAGGATTCCACTCAATGTAATCATCAAGGTGAACGTAAGAGGGACCACCCTCGAGGTTCACACTTGAGGTGTTGAACAACAGAGCCGTATCGGAAATGGTGAAAGAGGAAATCACCCTCGATGACCACGACCGAATAGCTACACTACAGAATTATCATCAGGAGTGCGTTATGAGGGATCACCCTCGGCACTCGATAGTAGCTCTACAGAGTCGATCAACAAAAGGGGCGTGATGTGATGTGTGGTGTCGAGCTCTGGTCGTTGATCACGCTGATCGAGTCGTCGATGATGAAGCAGGGGCAACAAGGACAAGTACTGGGGGTCACTGATGGATCACTAACCAACCTATACTAAGCAGTTTAGGATAAGCAGGTAGGTAACAATAGTAGGTACAAAAGCAGGCTATGCATCAGAATAGGAAGAAACAATAACAGTAGCAAAATCTAATGCAAGCATGAGAGTATAGAATGGGCGATATCGGGATGATCAAAGGGGGGGGGCTTGCCTGGTTGCTCAGACAAGAAGGAGGGTCGTTGTCGACATAGTCGATCACAGGGACATCAGCCTCGGTCTCGGGGTCTACCGGAGAGAAGAGGGGGAAGAAACAGTAAATACACACAAACATATGCATAACAAGACAATAAGCGGTGGTAGAGGTGTTCTAACGCAGTGCTAGGAGATACTGGTGAAGGGGGAAACATGCGGGAAAGTTTTCCTGGTTCCGGACATCTGTCAGACAGATGAACTGGAGGGGAAAGGTTGCATGTTTGCTATGTTAGCGATGTGTGGCGGCCGAACTTTCATATAGAAAACATTTTCATCCAAGCTACGAATTATTTTATATTAATTTCTAAAGTTTTAACAATATTCTGAAATTAATATTAATTCTAAAACAAAGTTATTGCACCCGCATGACGTCATCGTGATGTCAGCGGTCAACACTGACTGTTGACTGGTCAAACAGGGCAGTGGGGCATGTCTGTCATAGACACATTTTAACTAAACATGTTTAATTAGACTAAAATGCAATTAGGTTAATTAAACATATTTAATTAGGGTTAATTAGTAGAAATTAATCAATTAAATTAATTTTATTATTTTTTAAACATATTTTCTTTTCTTTTTATAACAGGGGCGGGCCCCACTTGTAAGTGGCCGGGGAGGCCACGCGGGTTAATGGGCGCAGGGGTTACGGGAGCTGCGGGCATGGGCGCCCGTGCACCCGAATGGGGCAACAGGGAGCGCCGGCGGAGGCTGTAGCCCGGCGCGGTGGGGCTAGGTGTTGGAAATATGCCCTAGAGGCAATAATAAAAGTGTTATTATTATATTTCTTTGTTCATGATAATAGTCTTTTATTCATGCTATAACTGTATTATCCGGAAATCGTAATACACGTGTGAATACATAGACCACAATATGTCCCTAGTGAGCCTCTAGTTGACTAGCTCGTTGTGATCAACAGATAGTCATGGTTTCCTGGCTATGGACATTGGATGTCGTTGATAACGGGATCACATCATTAGGAGAATGATGTGATGGACAAGACCCAATCCTAAGCCTAGCACAAAGATCGTGTAGTTCGTATGCTAAAGCTTTTCTAATGTCAAGTATCTTTTCCTTAGACCATGAGATTGTGCAACTCCCGGATACTGTAGGAATGCTTTGGGTGTACCAAACGTCACAACGTAACTGGGTGGCTATAAAGGTGCATTACAGGTATCTCCGAAAGTGTCTGTTGGGTTGGCACGAATCGAGACTGGGATTTGTCACTCCGTGTAAACGGAGAGGTATCTCTAGGCCCACTCGGTAGGACATCATCATAATGTGCACAATGTGACCAGGGGGTTGATCACGGGATGATGTGTTACAGAACGAGTAAAGAGACTTGTCGGTAACGAGATTGAACAAGGTATCGGTATACCGACGATCGAATCTCGGGCAAGTACAATACCGTTAGACAAAGGGAATTGTATACGGGATCGATTGAGTCCTTGACATCGTGGTTCATCCGATGAGATCATCGTGGAACATGTGGGAGCCAACATGGGTATCCAGATCCCGCTGTTGGTTATTTCCCGGAGAACGTCTCGGTCATGTCTACATGTCTCCCGAACCCGTAGGGTCTACACACTTAAGGTTCGATGACGCTAGGGTTATAAAGGAAGTTTGTATGTGGTTACCGAATGTTGTTCGGAGTCCTGGATGAGATCCCGGACGTCACGAGGAGTTCCCGAATGGTCCGGAGGTAAAGATTTATATATGGGAAGTCCTGTTTTGGTCGCCGGAAAAGTTTCGCACTTTATCGGTATTGTACCGGGAGTGCCGAAAGGGGTCCGGGGGTCCACCGGGGGGTCCACCTGCCCCGGGGGGCCACATGGGCTGTAGGGGGTGCGCCTTGGCCCATATGGGCCAAGGGCACCAGCCCCAAGAGGCCCATGCGCCAAGGAAACTTGGGGAGGGAAGAGTCCTCAAGGGGGAAGGCACCTCCGAGGTGCCTTGGGGAGGATAGACTCCTCCCCCCTCTTGGCCGCACCCCTTCCTTGGAGGAAGGGGCAAGGCTGCGCCTCCCCCCTCTCCCTTACCCCTATATATAGTGGAGGGGAGGGAGGGCATCCATACAGAAGCCCTGGCGCCTCCCTCCCTCCCGTGACACCTCCTCCTCTCCCGCAGGTGCTTGGCGAAGCCCTGCAGGATTGCCACGCTCCTCCACCACCACCACGCCGTTGTGCTGCTGCTGGATGGAGTCTTCCTCAACCTCTCCCTCTCTCCTTGCTGGATCAAGGCGTGGGAGACGTCACCGGGTTGTACGTGTGTTGAACACGGAGGTGCCGTCCGTTCGGCACTAGGATCTCCGGTGATTTGGATCACGACGAGTACGACTCCTTCAACCCCGTTCTCTTGAACGCTTCCGCTTAGCGATCTACAAGGGTATGTAGATGCACTCTCCTTCCCCTCGTTGCTGGTTTCTCCATAGATAGATCTTGGTGACACGTAGGAAAATTTTGAATTTATGCTACGTTCCCCAACAGTGGCATCATGAGCTAGGTCTATTGCGTAGATTCTTTGCATGAGTAGAACACAAAGTAGTTGTGGGCGTTGATGTTGTTCAATATGCTTACCGTTACTAGTCCAATCTTGTTTCGACGGTATTGAGGGATGAAGCGGCCCGGACCGACCTTACACGTACTCTTACGTGAGACAGGTTCCACCGACTGACATGCACTTGGTGCATAAGGTGGCTAGCGGGTGCCAGTCTCTCCCACTTTAGTTGGAACGGATTCGATGAAAAGGGTCCTTATGAAGGGTAAATAGCAATTGGCATATCACGTTGTGGTTTTGCGTAGGTAAGAAACGTTCTTGCTAGAAACCCATAGCAGCCACGTAAAACATGCAAACAACAATTAGAGGACGTCTAACTTGTTTTTGCAGGGTATGCTATGTGATGTGATATGGCAAGAAGAATGTGATGAATATATGTGATGTATGAGATTGATCATGTTCTTGTAATAGGAATCACGACTTGCATGTCGATGAGTATGACAACCGGCAGGAGCCATAGGAGTTGTCTTTATTTATTGTATGACCTGCATGTCATTGAACAACGCCATGTAATTACTTTACTTTATAGCTAAACGCGTTAGCCATAGAAGTAGAAGTAGTCGTTGGCGTGACAACTTCATGAAGACACGATGATGGAGATCATGATGATGGAGATCATGGTGTCATGCCGGTGACGATGATGATCATGGAGCCCTGAAGATGGAGATCAAAAGGAGCAAAATGATATTGGCCATATCATGTCACTATTTGATTGCATGTGATGTTTATCATGTTTATGCATCTTGTTTACTTAGAACGACGGTAGTAAATAAGATGATCCCTAACAACAATTTCAAGAAGTGTTCTCCCCTAACTGTGCACCGTTGCTACAGTTCGTCGTTTCGAAGAACCACGTGATGATCGGGTGTGATAGATCCTTACGTTCACATACAACGGGTGTAAGACAGATTTACACATGCAATACACTTAGGGTTAACTTGATGGGCCTAGCATGTACAGACATGGCCTCGGAACACGGAGACCGAAAGGTCGAGCATGAGTCGTATAGCAGATACGATCAACATGAAGATGTTCACCGATGATGACTAGTCCGTCTCACGTGATGATCGGACATGGCCTAGTTGACTCGGATCATGTAATCACTTAGATGACCAGAGGGCTGTCTATCTGAGTGGGAGTTCATAAGATGAACTTAATTATCCTGAACATAGTCAAAAGACCTTTGCAAATTATGTCGTAAGCTCGCGTTTTAGTTCCACTGCTTAGATATGTTCCTAGAGAAAATATAGTTGAAAGTTGATAGTAGCAATTATGCGATCAGTAGAAAGCTTATGTCCTTACTGCATCGCTCAGTGTGCTGAACCCAAAACGTCGTTTGTCGACGTTGCGAACATCGGACATACACGTTTTGATAACTACGTGATAGTTCAATTAAATGGTTTAAGTAGAGGCACCAAAGACGTTTTTCGAAACATCGCGGAACATATGAGATGTTTCAAGGGCTGAAATTGGGATTTCAGGCTCGTACCCACGTCAAGAGGTATGAGACCTCCGACGATTTTCTTAGCCCACAAACTAAGGGAGAAAAGCTCAATCGTTGAGCTTGTGCTCAGATTGTCTGAGTGCAACAATCACTTGAATCGAGTGGGATTTGATCTTCCAGATGAGATAGTGATGTTTCTCCAAAGTCATTGCCACCAAGCTGCTAGAGCTTCGTGATGAACTATAACATATCAGGGATAGATATGATGATCCTTGAGGTATTCACGATGTTTGACACCGCGAAAGTAGAAATCAAGAAGGAGCATCAATTGTTGATGGTTGGTGAAACCACTAGTTTCAAGAAGGGCAAGGGCAAGAAGGGATACTTCATGAAACGGCAAATCAACTGCTGCTCCAGTGAAGAAACCAAAGGTTGAACCCAAACCCGAGACTAAGTGCTTCTGTAATAAGGGGAACAACCACTGGAGCAGAATTACCCTAGATACTTGGTAGATGATAAGGCTGGCAAGGTCGATAGAAGTATATTGGATATACATTATGTTAATGTGTACTTTACTAGTACTCCTAGTAGCACCAGGGTATAAGATATCGGTTCGGTTGCTAAGTGTTAGTAACTCGAAACAAAAGGCTACAGAATAAACGGAGACTAGCTAAAGGTGAGATGACGATATGTGTTGGAAGTATTTCCAAGGTTGATCAAATATCGTACGCTCCCTCTACCATCGAGATTGGTATTAAAACCTAAATAATTGTTATTTGGTGTTTGCGTTGAGCATAGACATGATTGGATTATGTCTATCGCAATATGGTTATTCATTTAAGGAGAATAATGGTTACTCTATTTATTTGAATAATACCTTCGATGGTCTTGCACCTAAATAAATGGTTTATTGAATCTCGATCGTAGTGACACACATTTTCATGCCAAAAGTATAAGATTGTAATGATAGTACCACTTACTTGTGGCACTGCCATGTAAGTCATATTGGTGTGTACGCATGAAGAAACTCCATGCAGATGGATCGTTTGGACTCACTTGATTTTGAATCACTTGAGATATGCAAATCATACCACATGGGCAAGATGACTGAAAAGCCTCGTTTTCAGTAAGATGGAACAAGATAGCAACTTGTTGGAAGTAACACATTTTGATGTGTGCAGTCCAATGAGTGCTGAGGCATGCAGTGAATATCGTTATGTTCTTACTTCACAGATGATTCGAGTAGATGTTGAGAATATTTACTTGATGAAACACAAGTCTGAATTATTGAATGGTTCAAGTAATTTCAGAGTGAAGTAGAAGATCATTGTGACAAGAGGATTAAATGTCTATGATATGATCATAGAGATGAATATCTGAGTTACGAGTTTTGGCACACAATTAAGACATTGTGGAAATTGTTTCGCAATTAATACCGCCTGGAACACCATAGTGTGATGGTGTGTCCGAACATCATAGTTGCACCCTATTGGATATAGTGCGTACCATGATGTCTCTTATCGAATTACCACTATCGTTCATGGGTTAGGCATTAGAGACAACTACACTCACTTTAATAGGGCACCACGTAATTCCGTTGAGACGACACCGTGAAAACTATGGTTTAAAGAAACCTAAGCTGTCGTTTCTTGAAAGTTTGGGGCTGCGACGCTTATGTGAAAAAGTTTCATCGTGATAAGCTCGAACCCAAAACGGATAATTGCATCTTCATAGAACACCCAAAACAGTTGGGTATACCTCCTAATTCAGATCCGAAAGCAATAGGATTGTTTCTTGAAACGGGTCCTTTCTCGAGGAAAAGTTCGTCTCAAAAATTGAGTGGGAGGATGGTGGAGACTTGATGAGGTTGTTGAACCATCACTTCAACCAGTGTGTAGTAGGGCACAGGAAGTTGTTCCTGTGGCACCCACACCAATTGAAGTGGAAGCTTATGATATTGATCATGAGACTTCGAATCAAGTCACTATCAAACCTCGTGGGATGACAAGGATGCGTACTACTTCAGAGTGGTACGTAATCCTGTCTTGGAAGTCATGTTGCTAGACAACAATGAACCTACGAGCTATGGAGAAGCGATGGTGGGCCCAAATTCCGACAAATGGTTAAGAAACCATGAAATCCGAGGTAGGATCCATGTATCAGAACAAAGCATGGACTTTGGTGGACTTGCCCAATGATCGGCAAGCCATTAAGATAAATGGATCTTTAAGAAGAAGACGGACATGGACGGTAATGTCACCGTCTATGAAGCTCGACTTGTGGCAAAGAGTTTTTTCACAAGTTCAAGGAGTTGACTACGATGAGATTTTCTCATCCGTAGCGATGCCTAAGTCCGTCGGATTCATGTTAGCATTAGCTGCATTTATGAAATCTGGCAGATGGATGTCAAAACGAGTTTCCTTACCAGTTTTCGTAAGGAAAGGTTGTATGTAATACAATCAGAAAGGTTTTGTCAATCCTAAGGATGCTAAAAGGTATGCTAGCTCTAGCGATCCTTCCATGGACTGGAGTAAGCATCTCGGAGTTGGAATGTGCACTTTGATAAGATGATCAAAGATTTTGGGTTTATACAAAGTTTATGAGAAACTTGTATTTCCAAAGAAGTGAGTGGGAGCACTATAGAATTTCTGATAAGTATATGTTGTTGACATATTGATGATCAGAAATGATTTTCTAGAAAGCATATAGGGTTATTTGAAAGGTGTTTTTCAATAGAAAACCTGGATTAAGCTACTTAAACATTGAGCATCAAGATCTATGAGGATAGATCAAAATGCTTAATAATACTTTCAAATGAGCACATACCTTGACATGATCTTTAAGGTGTTCAAGATGGATCAGTCAAAGAAGAAGTTCTTACCTGAGTTGTAAGGTACGAAGTTAAGACTTAAAGCTCGACCTCGGCAGAAAAGAGAGAAAGGATGAAGGTCGTCCCCTATGCTTTAGACGTAGGCTCTACAGTATGCTATGCTAAGTACCGCACCTGATGTGTGCCTTGCCACATGTCTGGCAAGAGAGTACAAAGGTGATCAAGGAGTGGATCATCAGATAGCGGTCAAAGTTATCCTTAGAGGAATAAGGATATGTTTCTCGATTATGGAGGTGATAAAGAGTTCGGCGTAAAGGGTTATGTTGATGCAAGATTTAACACCTATCCGAATGACTCTGAGTAGCAAACCGGATACGTATAGTGGAGCAACCATTTGGAATAGCTCCAAGTGGAGCGTGGAAGCAGCATTTACAATATGACCTAGAAATTTGTGAAGTACATACGGATCTGAATGTTACAGATCCGTTGACTAAAACCTCTCTCACAAGCAGAACATGATCAAACCCCAGAACTCATTGAGTCTTAATCACATGATGATGTGAACTAGTTTAATGACACTAGTAAACTCTTTGGATGTTGGTTACATGGTGATGTGACCTGTCAGTGTTAATCACATGGTGATGTGAACTAGATTATTGACTCTAGTGCAAGTGGGAGACTGTTGGAAATATGCCCTAGAGGCAATAATAAAAGTGTTATTATTATATTTCTTTGTTCATGATAATAGTCTTTTATTCATGCTATAACTGTATTATCCGGAAATCGTAATACACGTGTGAATACATAGACCACAATATGTCCCTAGTGAGCCTCTAGTTGACTAGCTCGTTGTGATCAACAGATAGTCATGGTTTCCTGGCTATGGACATTGGATGTCGTTGATAACGGGATCACATCATTAGGAGAATGATGTGATGGACAAGACCCAATCCTAAGCCTAGCACAAAGATCGTGTAGTTCGTATGCTAAAGCTTTTCTAATGTCAAGTATCTTTTCCTTAGCCCATGAGATTGTGCAACTCCCGGATACCGTAGGAATGCTTTGGGTGTACCAAACGTCACAACGTAACTGGGTGGCTATAAAGGTGCATTACAGGTATCTCCGAAAGTGTCTGTTGGGTTGGCACGAATCGAGACTGGGATTTGTCACTCCATGTAAACGGAGAGGTATCTCTGGGCCCACTCGGTAGGACATCATCATAATGTGCACAATGTGACCAAGGGGTTGATCACAGGATGATGTGTTACGGAACGAGTAAAGAGACTTGCCGGTAACGAGATTGAACAAGGTATCGGTATACCGACGATCGAATCTCGGGCAAGTACAATACCGTTAGACAAAGGGAATTGTATACGGGATCGATTGAGTCCTTGACATCATGGTTCATCCGATGAGATCATCGTGGAACATGTGGGAGCCAACATGGGTATCCAGATCCCGCTGTTGGTTATTGACCGGAGAACGTCTCGGTCATGTCTACATGTCTCCCGAACCCGTAGGGTCTACACACTTAAGGTTCGATGATGCTAGGGTTATAAAGGAAGTTTGTATGTGGTTACCGAATGTTGTTCGGAGTCCCGAATGAGATCCCGGACGTCACGAGGAGTTCCGAAATGGTCCGGAGGTAAAGATTTATATATGGGAAGTCCTGTTTTGGTCGCCGGAAAAGTTTCGCACTTTATCGGTATTGTACCGGGAGTGCCGAAAGGGGTCCGGGGGTCCACCTGCCCCGGGGGGCCACATGGGCTGTAGGGGGTGCGCCTTGGCCTATATGGTCCAAGGGCACCAGCCCCAAGAGGCCCATGCGCCAAGGAAACTTGGGGAGGGAAGAGTCCTCAAGGGGGAAGGCACCTCCGAGGTGCCTTGGGGAGGATAGACTCCTCCCCCCCTCTTGGCCGCACCCCTTCCTTGGAGGAAGGGGCAAGGCTGCGCCTCCCCCCTCTCCCTTACCCCTATATATAGTGGAGGGGAGGGAGGGCATCCATACAGAAGCCCTGGCGCCTCCCTCCCTCCCGTGACACCTCCTCCTCTCCCGCAAGGGCTTGGCGAAGCCCTGCAGGATTGCCACACTCCTCCACCACCACCACGCCGTTGTGCTGCTGCTGGATGGAGTCTTCCTCAACCTCTCCCTCTCTCCTTGCTGGATCAAGGCGTGGGAGACGTCACCGGGCTGTACGTGTGTTGAACGCGGAGGTGCCGTCCGTTCGGCACTAGGATCTCCGGTGATTTGGATCACGACGAGTACGACTCCTTCAACCCCGTTCTCTTGAACGCTTCCGCTTAGCGATCTACAAGGGTATGTAGATGCACTCTCCTTCCCCTCGTTGCTGGTTTCTCCATAAATAGATCTTGGTGACACGTAGGAAAATTTTGAATTTATGCTACGTTCCCCAACACGAGGCTCGCCGGCCGGTCGCGGCAGGTGGAGGCGAGCGCAGGGCGGCGGCGGTGGCCGCGGATGCGCGCAGCAGAAGCAGCATGCAGGCGGGGGAGCTCAAGACGCGGAGCGGTTCCAGCGAGCAGGGGAGGCGCGGCTGCGGGGCGGGACGGACGGCGTGCGAGGCCACTGCGGGCGGGCGGCGTGAGCAGCAGGAGCATAGCCGGCGCGGATGGTGCAGGGCTACACGGGGTCGGCCAGGTGAGGTGGGGCTCAGGGGACGCGGGACGCGGCCACAATGCGGTGAGTGCGCGGTCCAGAGAGATCGGCCGTGGCGGTATACGGTGTCTACAGCGACGAATCCATGAGAAAGAAAGGGGAAGCGGGGCACGGGAGCTCACCGTGGAGCACAAGGGTGGCTCGGCGAAGGCTTAGGAGCAATAGGGGCGGTGTAGTTCTTGGGAGTGGCGGCGACCCGAGGCGGACAGAGGGGAAGAAGACGGCATCGAGGGAGCCCACCATCTTCAACCTTGAGACGCAGGTGACGTAGTTGACGCCAAGGACCTCTCGGGACATGAGCGGGCGGAGTACAAGGGCCGGTGGCCACGCGCGCGGCGTGGCAACATCGACGAGCCCGCTCAGGCGAGCGCATCTCGGCGGATCTGAGGAGGGGAGGGCAGAGGGAGAGCAAGTGAGGCGAGGGTAGTGGGAGAGGAGGCGTCCCCGAGGTGCCAGGGTGGCGCCCTTATCCCTCCCTGGCGCTGTAGCGGCCAGGAGCGACGAGCAGGTTCGGCAGGAGCGTGCGGTCGGGTGCGCTCGGTCTGGTGAACAGAAGAGGAAGACGACCGGGGGGTTTTGGGAGGTTGGGCTGGATTGCTTTGCTTGATGGGCCAGGGGGTCCAGTAGGTCCAGTAGTTTAGGTCCTCCTCTTTCCTTTTTTATATATTCTATTTTGCATTTTCTTTTTGTACCAAATGAGTTTTGTTATGAACAAAACTTGCCACATAAATCTAACACAATATATTGAGATGGAACAAAAAGTATGGGGTCAAAAGGAGTTGTCTAACCATTTTTAGAAATTGAAAAGGCCAATTTTTAAATGCTGCTGGACCATTAAATAATTTCCAGGGGCACTTTGGGAATTTTGCTAAGGTCGGTTCCAATTTTATAATTGCATTGGGATTATTTGCAACGGTAGGAACATTTTAGTTCCTGGATTTGAACAACTTTTATTTATCACTTTAAAATTGGAATTTAGACTTTAAACTCGGTTTGAATTTGCATTGTGATTGGGATCAAGCAAATATTAGCAACAGTATTGCTGATGACATGGCACCATTAACACGGGTTTACTGTAGCATAATAATCTGGGCGTCACATCCTCAAGGGCGCGACATTGGCCCTCTATCTCTAGCTGGACGTAGTCCTCGTGTGCCCACTTCACGGCGGCGGCCATGTCATCGTGCTCTATCTTGACGGCGACGAGCACCGACTCCGTCTTCGGCTTGATGAGGCGGGAGGAGGGAGCAGAGGAGCCACCGCCACCCTCGTTGATGACGAGGGCGACGCCGCGGGTGCACCTCCTGAGCAGCGTCTCCACGGGCTCGGCCTTGATGTTGGCGAGCACCGGCAAACTGGAGGAGCGGGAGGAGGAGGTGGAGAAGAAAGAGGACCCGCCCGCCATGCGCCTCGGCAGCCAAGGCTGCCGCTCTGACGGGGGACCGAGGTTGGGGCCATCGGGTACTCGAGCGACGACTCGTTGCCGCCCTTGAGGTGCTCGAGGATGAAGTGGAGTGTGCGCCCGGGGATGCCCCACCACAAGCGGCGGCCGACAATATTGTGGCGCCCCCTCACCGGCGTGATGTTGGTGGATGCCAGCTGCTCCTCTTGGCGGGGTTAGAAGTACGCTGCCCACTGCGTGTGGTTGTTGGCGGAGTACTCCGGGCGGCCCGCACCTCCTCCGGCAGGGAGGCCCGAACGCGCGCGATCTCACCGTGGAAGCAGTCGGTGTCGGGCTGCGGGAGGGACGGGGAAACCTCCAGCGCTGAGCCTCCACTGCCCCGACACATGCATATCAGGCGGCGCCGGGTAGTTGGCCTCGTGGAGGAGGTAGGCTTCCCACTCATCCAGGTGGCGGCGGGTCCTCTTCCTCCTCCTCCTCCTCCTCCTCCTCTCACTCCTCCATCGCTGGGGAATCGCTCTCCCATCGACGGTTGTAGACGCGGCTGTAGGCGGGGAGAGAAGAGAGAGAAAGACGAGATGGGGCGTCGGCGGCGAGAGAGGGACTGCGGGCGAAGGAGAGTGCGTCCACCGGCGAGGGAGGTGGCAGCTTTTATAGCGGCCGGGGAGCGGCGGACGTGTGTATCTGTGGCGGGAGGGGAGGGCGCGTCGCCTCGCCATTACTGCACTGCCCGTGAGGAATCAATGGAAGGCTGACCGGCGGCAGCCTTGGAATTGATTCCCCGCGGGAAAACAAGGTGATGAGGAAGACGAGACGTGGCTGGTTGCTGACACGGCGGGTCCACCGGGCTTTCGCGCCAAAAATGTTTCCCCCCGTGCCCCTGGGCGCCTCCCCAGCGCATCGGGTTCGGCCTGGGGTACGCAGGCACCAAGTTCGGGCCTAACCGATGAAAAATGGGCTTTTGGGGGGCGCGACTGGGCTGTTTTTTTTAGCGACGGCAATAAAAGAGGGCCTTGGGGGCCTGTTGGGGAGGTGGGGGAGTCGAGATGCTCTTATAGTTCATGTTGAAGGACCTCTGATTCACAACCACAATAGTAGAGTAAATAACTTGGTAGTTTCATGTTTAATAACTTCTATTTTGATACTGTTTCGACAGCTTGATAGAAAAGCTTGACAGAATAACATAGTTACAACTAACAGTCTGGCGGCCTAAATCAAGTATATTCGTTCACAACCACAATAGTAGAGTAAATAACTTGGTAGTTTCATGTTTAATAACTTCTATTTTGATACTGTTTCGACAGCTTGATAGGAAAGCTTGACAGAATAACATAGTTACAACTAACAGTCTGGCGGCCTAAATCAAGTATGTTCGTTCTCCCCTTGCATGATTAATATACAACCAACTCTATGATCTATCTCAAATATTTTCAGTCACTAAAAAGTATCTACCCAAATATGAACCATCAGACCAGACCAAGGAGAACTGTACTTTTTATGGTTGTAGATCTGAGAGGTGGCACGTTCGGATGGCAGATGTTCTTCTGCCGGCGAACTCGGCAAAGGCAACATTGGACGGTTCAAATGTTGCTAATTTGAACTTGGTGCTTCTTATAGGTGCTAATTTGAACCTGTTGCTAATCAAATGTTTGATTTTAAAATAATAGATATGTTCAAATATTTTGCTAACTGTTGTTTCTAATTTGCTCTTGAATATAAAGACTGAAGTTTGTTGCTTTTGCTCAGACCGGTGCAACTTGACTAGTACTCGGCTTACAATGTTTTTCCTGTGGTGACTCATAATAATTACATATCTACATTTGTAGAGATTCCGTATCTAGTTAAGATTAAGCTAGGCAATCATACTCTAGAAACCTATCTCATTATATTTACTGTATTCTCACCCTCAAGAACCATCTAAAAAGATATTTAAAAGTCACAAAAGTGAACATGTTTTTAAATTCAAAAGAACCATAAATTCAAAAAATGTCTCATGTTAAAAAAATTAGAATTCCAAAATTCTGTTTTTGTTTTAAAACAATGGTCGAAATATTTCAAATTTTTGTTCATGTTTTTTTAAAAATTATTTTTCCAAAATGTGCTCGAAATTTGTTCAATAATTTCAATAAATGTTCAATTTTTTTAAAAGACCAGAATTTCTATTTTTTTCACGTTTCCAGAAAATTCTGCAAGTTTTTCAAAATTTGATTGAAATTTCTAAAGTTGCTGACACTTTTCTATAAATCTTTGAAAATTCAAAAAATTCTCGTAATTTCAAAACTTTCGCTTTCATAATTTTTTTTAAATCTTAGAAATGTCAAAAAAATAACTTCAGTTTTTTGGAAATTTCCTTGGCAAATGTTTGAATCAGAATCTAGAGTAAGGCGCTGCAGTACTTTGACGAGCTACAGTGGACCGATACAGCGTGGTATTAGTTGGCTAGGCTGCCAATGGGCCGTCCCAGTTGGTTGCCCGCCTGTGTGTGTCCTGGAGCTATACGACGCGGAATGCGTCACATAGGACGTCCGCGCCCCCTGTTCCGACCGTTGGTGCGTGGCCTCCACTTACCTCCAAAGTTGTTCTTCAACTGGAAAGAGAGAAAAAAAAAAACTCAGCCCAGTAGCCCACGCAATCGTCACGAAGCAGTAGTCGTCCGTCTCCGTCTCCAATCCGCCGCCGCCGCCCCCTCATCCCCGTCTCTCCCAATCTTTTCCCTCTCAAGCATCCCGTCGCTTCCGCCGTCGGCCGATTGATCTTTCGTCGTCCCTCCCCGCACTCACGCACGCGTACACCCATCTTCCTAGCTCGCCTGGTTCCGTGGTTCGTGTACGATTCAGAGCGGAGTAGGGGATCAATTGATGACAGGTTCGGCTTCCATCCAAACCGGCCGCCGGCCAGTCCACCGAGGCGAGAGTCCATGTTGACCACGCGAACCCTACACGCCACGGAGATGCTCCATCTCCGCCGCCTTGCCCAGTTCTTGCTCGCCTCAGCTCGCGGCGATGGAGCAGGACGCGTCGCCCGTCCTCTCGCGCCAGGCCCAGGACGACGGCGCCGTGGACGGCTGGGCGCAGAACGACAGCGAGCCCCCTCTCGTACGGCGCTCAGGCGGAGTGCCCGGAGGTCGTAGATCCTCCTCCTTGCCGGTGCTTCCGCGGCCACGTCTCCGCTGCCACCTCCGCGTGCGCGACCCTCAACGACGACTGTGCGTGCCCTTCAACTCCCTGTCTGGTATCCATCGATTGTATTGTCATTTGTTTCTGATCTGAGTATCCAAATCCATGGATGGTGACAGCGGTGGGGAGGAGCCCTGCGACGACCCCGACGACGCCTGCTCCCCCGACCACAACCACTGCGTCCAAGAAAGGTACTGAACCAACCACACACACCCCCTTCAAGAATCAAAACAACCATACATGCTGCCATGAACAACAATACATTACATTGCGTTGTTAGGACAAGCGAATCCATATGGTAATAACGATTAATAAGATTAGCAGCCTTGGATGCAGTGAAGTAGCTAGAGAATTTCAGAATTCAGACTGTTGCTGCTATAGATTTACTTTGCCCGGCCATTTGGTAACTAAATGGCAATGCAGCAGTTGTGTGGTTCACGGTTTCTGCAGCAGCTAGCCGTTCTTCTACCGATCTGTTGCTCGGTGATCAATTGTGTGTGGTTGGTTAATTTACTGGGTAAACTTCGCAACTCAGTAGCATGCACACCTGAATGCGCTGGGATGACTGAAAAAGTCACATGTTCAGTCAGTTATCCCCTGCCAGCCTATGGCTATGCTTTCCAGCGTTTTCCTTATAATTTCCACATGTTATGTGCAGGCGCATGGATTGGGGATATGTACTTCGGTTTGGGTTTAAAGGGGCAATCTTTGAGCATTTGTATCAACTATCGAGGATCTCAAGTTGACATGGATCGCTGTATGATCAAGTGCATTATGGTGCTATGATGATTGTGACAGAAGATGTTAGCTGCAGAAGCAATCACTATGTAAGTGTGACGTCTCTTTTGATCCTGCTTTGTTTATTTTTCAAATAATTAATATTTCCATTGCTTTCCTTCTTGCATAATTGCTCTAGTCTCTGGAAATTTTGTACTGATAAAAATTGCTAGTATATGCAGCTGTGGTCATGAAATTGTATTGAGCAGAATATGAAAAAGGTCATTTGATTAATGGAATAGATTATGCTTTAACTCTGTTCAAGACAGGTCTCAGCTGTGATAATGAAATTGTTCTGAGCAGAACAGGAAAATCATTTGATTAATGGAATAGATTATGCCTTAACTCTGTTCAAGATAGGTCTCAACTGTGATAATGAAATTGTAGTGAACAAAACAGGAAATATGTTATTTTTTTAATGGAATAGATTATGCCTGAACTCTGCTCGTGACAGGTCTCAGCTCCAATATTAAAAATCAGTGCACCTGAATTAGGACACAATTTTTCTCATCTGGAACTGCGCTTTAAGGTGTTTGGTCTGAAAGCTACGCTCCTGAATACAATGTGATATAAAAGGTTCATGAAATCACCAGGTATGGAAATGCTTGACCATTTTTGTTAATTACTTAGTACAATATTATCAGTTTGTTTTTTTGCATTATTCCCAGTTCTCTTGCAGTACTATTCAACAACCTATCTTCCTGCCTACTAGATAAAAGAGGGTTTTTGTTTACTTAACATGGTTGCCTGATTAACATAGTCATGGTTTCTGTTAGTTATTTTTTCCACTACCAAAGCAACAATTATCTTCCTACCTACCAGATATACTACTACTTGATTGCTTAGTTACCGGCTTAAGAAGCTCCACGATTCTTTTATATGATATTAAAAAAAATTGAGTTCTAACTTTGTGGAAAGACACGCACAGTTCTAATGTTCTGGGGCCAATGTTCATTTGTAGAGGCAAGTACTCTCAAATTTCTTAGTGAACTATAATCCCATCTAGATAACCCCCCTCGATATAGCTCCCTTTATTTGCACGACACAATCTAGTATATGACGGTTCTGATTTGGATTGTGCGTGTTTCTCCAAAAACTACGATTATATACCTGAGAACAAACAAATAACGTTATAAACTTACCTCAAAGCCTATGGGTTGACTGAAGCTTGATAAATAGTTTCAGATGCACTATGGTCTCGTAACAGTAGAAATAAGCTTTGAGGGAAAGAGAACCACAAGTATAGGTGACTGCATAGTAGAAGACGTGTAATCGTGTTGCACTATAGTGTCTTTATAGAAGCCGACAAAATTAGAGACATCCTAAATTTTGTTTTCTGTTCTTGTCAGTTATGAAAAGAAACATTAACTCTTGGATTATCAGTAAGGGAATATGCCTTATTAGCACACTCTTATGGTGGTTATTATGAGCCTTCACAAAGGCAATGTACTTAGAGTCATCGCAGTGATGATCGACATATAGAAGGAGAGTTTGACCATGAGTTGAAAGGTGTAAAAGAAGTGTAGGATCATGAGCACTCGCCGAAAACTTGTCGCAATCACCACTAAGACAAAATGCTCAAACTAGGCACGAGAGGTTTGCTTAAGGCCATAAAAGAGCGATGAAGACGACAAACCATGCCATCAGGAAGAGAATACCCAGGTGGTGGGTATATGTAGACCTCATGCAACAGGGAGGAAGAGAAACGATATCCCACATGCCTATGCGCGCAAGAGCAACAATCTCGTCTACAATCGCATGCTGCTATTCATGGTGAACAAATGCGTCATACTAAGAAGTCGTCTTGAGAAAAGCGACGCTAGAATAACCAATAACCATAGGGCCAATAGGCAGAAGCGAGAGAGCTCGGAAGCCATAAGTAGGCCGAGCTTTAGGCGGTGCGTTGCCAACAGGAAAGGCCATAGTAGTCGAGGGAGATGGCTCATTAGAAGGATCGACAAAATGTGGACCACAAGTGTAGTGAAGAAGATGATAAGGCGGAATCATCGGGGAAACCTCATGGATGAGCGAGGTGAGGTAGCCTCAGGTAATGAACGAGGTGGGGAAGCCGCATGTGGCGACGTGTGGGGTCTATAACAGTAGTGCGGGAGGGCAATAAATATCGTCAATGGGGGAGGCCGAATGAGAGGATGGACTCGGATAGAAAGGACGAGATTCAATCAAAAGTCACATGTCAAGAAATACCCATCCGACGACTAACAAGATCTCAACAGATTGATCAAATAGTTTGGTGCATGAAGAACGTAGCAAACACAACCAAACTAATGAAGTGTTGAGTAGTTAGGAGAGAATGCTCACAAAGACACTCGAGAGGAATGTCACCCTGTAGAGCTGAGGAAGGATGAATGTTGATGAGATAGGTGGCTACGATCATCAACGCGCTAGCCGCCTCACGAAGGTGACGATGCTTGCGCTCAACAACCCCATTCTAAGCATGAGCACCAGGACAAGAGAACTGAGCAAGTGTGCTTTGCTCAACAAGGAATCTGCGCAACAAATGAGAGAGATACACACAAGCAGAATCTGCGTGAAAGACATGGATAGTAGTGGAAAACCGGGTATGAACCAAGGCGGCAAACTTCTTATAGATAGATAAGACCTCACTACAAGAAGGCATAAAATATATCGACTTGTGTTGAGAGAAATAATTGTAAAGATAATGTAGTGGCGATGGCCTCCTTTCGAGGCGAAGAGAGCTGGGTCCCAAACGTTAGAGTGAACAAAATTGAAAGGACACCGAGACACAGTCTCGCTACGAGGATACAGTAACTAAACATGTTAACCTAGCAGACAAACTTGACATCTAAAGTTACATTGCGAGACAGATCCTAGAATACCACATCGTTCTAAGGATGAGAGACTAGAGCCACACATGTGACTGAGACGATGACGCCACAAAGAGTCGGTAGACAAGGTAAGAGAGTCGAAGAGACTGGCGGATGTGGTAGCGGAGGGAAGGCGTAGCCTGGCAAGCTTCAGTGGCCGTACGAGTCACAACGTCGAGGGCCAACACCGAGTAGAGCACTTGTGTGCCAATCCTAAATTAGAACAAGAGCCAAAATCAAGAATATTGGAGTAATAGAAATATTGTTTGTGTTAGGTTCAATGATACATTTGCTTGGATTTCAGGACAAAGTTAAACTTGAGATTGGGCACTTGGATTTGTGATATTTTGACATGAGCTTGAAACTGGAGAACTTTAGGGTGTAGCATGATGAACCTGAGATATATTGAATTTATATAGGTATAGTATGATTAGCATGAATGCGGTATTTGTGGACTATTGGATCATCTTGGATATTACTAGTCGGATTCTAGGTTAAAGATAACTTGAGCAGTTGGATTTGTGATATTTTGACCTAAGCTTGTTAGCTTGTATGTGCCCCATATGGCTATGAGCATGCAGATGATACGATCATAGTTGGTAAATCGTGATAATTTTGCTAACCCTCCCCAAGAATGTTAAAAATGCAAGATCATCATGGGAGGATGATTTAGATTAATTAGAACAGATGACAATTTCAGTGGTACGAGCCTTGTTGGAGCAGCTGATGTTGCTTTTATTATGTTTTTGTGCTCCTTTAGATGCAGTAGTAGGAGGGTAGGACTTATGAAGTGATACTATATTGGTGGATAAATAGATCTTTAATAACCTTGAAACTGGAGAACTTTAGGGTAGGACTTATGAAGTTTGGATTTACTTACATGATTGTGATCTTGAAAAAAATCCGGTGGATAAATAACTTCTAATTTTTTGGATCTATAGTCATCCAGTGGAAGCTTGCTTCATACTGGACTTAGATAACCATGATAATGGGCTTGGTTGAATTATAGTTATGATTTGTACTAGATACACACTTTTAGAGGTTGAAACTAGAGAACTTTAGGGTGTAATACGATCAATCGGAGATATATTGGATTTAATATGAATATAATATGATCAGCATGATTCTGAAAATTGATGGAAGAAAACAAAGATATTGGAGTAATAGAAATGTTGTTTGTGTTAGGTTCAATGATATATCTGCTCGGATTCTAGTTCTAGGTCAGAGTTAAACTTGAGATTGGGCACTTGGATTTGTGATATTTTGACATGAGCTTTAAAACTGGAGAACTTTAAGGTGTAGCTTGATCAACCTGAGATGTGTTGAATTTATATAGGTATAGTATGTTTAGCATGAATGCGGTATTGGTGGACTATTGTATGATCTTGGATATTACTAGTTGGATTCTAGGTTGGAGATAACATGAGCACCTGGATTTGTGATATTTTGACCTAAGCTTAGTAGCTTGTATGCGCCCCATATGGATATGAGCATGGAGAGAATACAAACGGATTGTAGTTTGTAGACTTTGATGATTTGCTAGCCCTCCCCAAGAACGTTACGAGTACAATATCATCATGGGAGGATGATTTGGATTAATTAGAATAGATGATAATTTTAGTTGTATGAGCCTTGTTGGAGCAGCTGATTTTGCTTTTATTATGTGTGTGCTCCTTTAGATGCAGTAGGAGAAGGAGGCTAGTAGTTATGATGTGATATTATATTGGTGGATAAATACATCTTTAACAATGTTGGAACAGTTTGGATTTACTTAGATGATTGTGATCTTGAAAACAAATCTAGTGGGTAAATAACTTCTAATATTTGGATCTATAGTAATTCGGTGGAGGCTGAGGTAGTTGAAGAGGACGGATGAGAAAGCACATGAGAAGCTTTACTCGATCTCTTAAAGACCGACATTGTCGCACGACTTGGCACAAAGCCCGATGTGGCTGACAGGGTTTTCACCCTCTCCCACACCTCATGTGCATTGTTCATTCCTGCCAATTCGGCTGGGTGTCCTTTCCTTGTTTGCGAGTTCCGTGCCAATGACTTGATCCGGCATCACACGTTCTCCCACCGTGCGTCCTTGGTCTTGGCGGTAGGTAACGTCGTGCTCTCGGGTTGTGTCTCGTGGGTTAGCCATTGCGGTGCCGACTGCCTGTGTGGCTATGGCGGCGCTCTGCAGGAAAACACGAGATGTGGGATTGAGGCATCACACATAGTAACCCGAAGCCAGGCAAAGGATGCTGGTCGGACTGGCAGGAAGCGGATTGCACTTGAGGTATGGTGGAAGGGATGAAAACATTGGTGGGAGCCAAGCGTCGAGGGGATGATGATTGGGGAAGGTGGGAAGATGATTGGATCATAGTTATGATTACTACTAGATTCACACCGTTTGAGATTGAAACTGGAGAACTTTAGTGTGTAGTATGATCAATCGGAGATATATTGGATTTATATGTGTAATATGATCCGCGTGATTGTGAAAATTGATGGACTATTACATTATCTTGGATTGAACTAGTAGGAAGAAAACAAAAATATTGGAGTAATAGAAAGAAAAAAGTCCATTTTACTACCCTGAATAAAGTGGGTGGTTCACTTTACCCCCTGATCTATTTTTCGGCTCCTTCTACCCCCCAAACAAACCAAAACCGGACAAAATACCCCCCCCCCGGCTGGTTTGTGTCCACTCGCTGCTGATGTGGCACTAGTCAACGGCGGTTTTGACCTCGCCGGGCCCCTCTTGTCAGGACTGGCGTGGGCATCCCCGTCGCTCCCCCACGCGCTTCGTTCCGGCTCCAGCGCGACCACGCCGACGAGCCGCGCTGCCACCTGCTCCATCCCCGCGCTGGCCCGCCTCCTCCCGCGACTACGCCGCCCCGCAGTTCACCGTGGTGCTCTTGATGAGCACCCTGCTCGGCCTCGCCTCGCTCCTCCGCGGTGTTGGCTCCGTCGTCGTCTGCCCCGTCGCCGCTACGGCCGCGCGCTTGCGCCGGCCCTCCTCCTCCCCGAGGTTGCGCCGACGACCCCGGTCGCCCTCGCGCGCTGCTCGCCCCGTCGTCCTCGGCTGCCCGCCGGCTCCCCCTGCTCTCCCTCACCTACCCCGATCCCCTCTCTCTGGTTCGTTACAGTTGGTAATCAGAGCCAAATTCGCCTAAATTTTTTCTCCCCGTCGAGCTGGTCGTAGATCGGTAACATCCACCGCGCCCGTGTGTGCTGCTCCGGCAAGCTCACCCAAAATCCGTCGCAGGGTTCGATCTCTTCCAAGCACGGCAACGGCGCCCGCCAAAGCTTCCGCGGCGACGCGTCAGGTGCTGGCAGCGATGGACGAGGGCAACAGCAACATCACCAAGTTGCTCGAGTCCCTCCTCGCTAAGATGGATGAGCAGAAAGCGACCCACGACAAGCAGATCGAGGTCCAGGCGGCCTTCAACGCTCAGATCTCGCAGGACGTGCGCGGACTCGCTCGGCAGATCGATCTGACCCAGGCCGACGTCGACGCCACCCGCAAGACGGTGGAGGGCTCTGCCTCGCCCTCGGGGTCAGTCACGACGTTGCTGCATCAGCCCGCCGCACAGCAGCAACCGCCACCGCTGCCCCCGCCACCTCCACACTCACCGCGACTGGCCGCCGAGCCCGGCCGCTCGGCGACCGCACACGCGCGCCTCGGCGATCATCGTCCTCCACTGATTCCGGTGGCGCCCCAGGGCGGATTCGTCGCGCCAGCCGCCATTCCATCTCCTACATCGGGCTACCACGACAACGACTACCACAAGCCCCCGAAGCACGATTTCCCTCGATTCGACGGCGACGCGCCGTACCTCTGGCTGGATCGATGTCTGGCGTACTTCGAACTCTACAAGGTCGAGCAACACAAGTGGGTGACCACGGCGGCCCTGTACATCGAAGGCCAAGCCGCGCACTGGCTGCAAGCATTTCGTCAAACACGCCACGGCCTCACCTGGGATTCGTTCACAGCAGCGGTGCTGGAGGAGTTCGGTGCCGATGAGTTCGAGATGGTCATGCACAAACTGTTGCAGCTCCGGCAGACCGCCACCGTCGCCGAATACCGTGCGGCGTTCGACGAGCAGATGTATCACTTGCTCGCGCTCGACCCGAACATCAACACAAAGTTCTTCGTGACCCAGTTCATCCTGGGCCTGAAGGACGAACTGCACGCCCCGGTCCGACTCCAGGCGCCCACGAGCATCATCAGGGCCTCCATGCTGGCACGCATCCAAGAGGAGGAGCTAGGCACAACGCGTGCACGCCCACGCATCACACCAGCGGGACGACCTCCACCGGCGACGATGCAAACCCAGCCACGGGCGAACGCGCCCAACCGCGCTCCCACTGACGACTACGCACGCGAGCGACAGATACGCGACTTCCGTCGCGCCAATAATCTGTGTTTCAAGTGCGGGGACCGATATTCGCGGGAGCACCGGTGCGCTCAACCCGCCCAGCTGCTCATGATCAGCATCGGGGAGCACGGTGAGGTCCTCTCCGACGACACCATCCACGCCCTGCAACTGCTCGACGATCCCGGACCGGCAGCACCGCCACCCGCTCCAGCTAGGGACGCACCAGAGTGCTGCCTTCTCTCATCGCACGCTCTGGATGGCACCGAATTGGCAACCACGATCCGTCTACGGGCGTTGGTTGGCAATCAGGTCATGTTGCTGCTCCTCGATTCGGGCAGTTCGCACAGCTTCGTCAACAAATCATTCGTCGATCGCCTCGAGTTGAAGACGGAAGAGATGCCGCAGGTGGACGTGCGGGTTGCAAACGGTGATCGCCTCACGTGCAACCATATTGTGCCCGAGCTCAGGTGGTGGATGCAGGGGCACACCTTCGCGACACCGATGCGGGAGTTGGACATTGGCGCCTATGACGGCATTCTGGGCATGGACTTGCTTGCCCAGCACAGCCCCATGACATGCCACTGGCAAGACAAGTGGGTCAAGTTCTCCCACGACGGCGAAGAGGTGACGCTCCGGGGTGCACCCACCAAGACGCCCACCACTATTAAGGCGATCAAGCCCGACGAGCTGTGCAAGATGATCGCGGGCAACGACGTCTGGGCCATGGCCATGGTGGACTCGTGCGGGCGCGCACCGCCGCCACGGCGCAAGTGCGCTAGCCAGACCCCCCTCGCCGATCTCCTGGAGGAATTCGTCGACGTCTTCGCCGCTCCCAAAGGCCCGCCGCCCCATCGCCAGTACGACCACGCTCTCACCCTGGTGGAAGGCGCAATTCCCGCCAATACTCGACCGTACCGCTACTCGCCGCTGCAAAAGGATGAAATCGAGCGCCAGGTCAAGGAAATGCTCAACGCTGGCATCATCACGCACAGCGTCAGTCCGTACGCCGCTCCGGTCCTCTTGGTCAAGAAGAAGGACGGGACGTGGAGGTTCCGCGTCGACTATCGTCGCCTGAATGATGCCACGATCAAAAACAAGTTTCCGCTCCCGATCGTCGATGAGCTCTTTGATGAACTCGCGGGAGCAGCAGTCTTCTCCAAGCTGGATCTCCGTGCCGGGTACCACCAAATTCGTATGCGTGAAGAGGACGAGACCAAGACCGCGTTCAAGACGCATCACGGGCATTTCCAGTTCAGAGTCATGCCATTCGGCCTGACGAACGCCCCGGCGACCTTCCAGTGCCTCATGAACGCCATATTCAGTAAGTATGTGCGCAAATTTGTGATCATTTTCCTTGACGACATCCTTGTCTTCAGTGAAATGATGGAAGAACACATCGAGCACCTCCGGATCGTCTTCGAGCTGTTGCGGGCGCACCAACTGTTCGTCAAGGAGAGCAAGTGCAGTTTTGCCTGCGACCACATCGACTACCTGGGGCACGTCATCTCCAAGGAGGGCATGGCCACTGACAAGGACAAGACGCAGGCCATGGAACAGTGGCCAACGCCGACGAACGCCACCGAGTTGCGCGGTTTCCTGGGGCTCACTGGCTACTACCGGAAGTTCGTGCCGCACTACGGCATCATCGCCAAGCCCCTCACGCAGCTCCTCACGAAGAAGGGCTTCGCCTGGAGCGAGCAGGCGCAAGCAGCGTTCGACCGGCTCAAGATCGCGATGACGACGACGCCAGTGCTCGCCCTGCCTGACTTCGACAAGCCATTCTCCATCGAGACCGATGCGTGCGACACGGGAGTTGGCGCCGTGCTGGTGCAGGAAGGCCACCCGGTCGCGTTCTTCAGCAAGGCGCTCGACGTGCGCAACCAGAAGCTCTCGACCTACGAGAAGGAGTTCTTGGCAGTGATGATGGCGATCGACAAGTGGCGCCCTACTTGCAGCGTGGCCCCTTCGACATCCTCACTGACCACAAGTCGCTCTGCAACCTGGGGGAGCAACACCTCGAGACCGAGCTGCAATGCAAGGCCATGGCGAAACTTGTCGGGCTGCAGTTCCGCTTTCAGTACAAGCGTGGACTCGACAATGGCGCGGCCGACGCCTTGTCTCGCGTGGGCAAGCAACTCGACCTGGCCGCGCTTTCGGCGTGCCAGCCGGCTTGGATTCCTACTCCACCGACCCGGACGCCCAGGATCGACTGCAAAAACTCGCCATCACCAGCCCAGACGACGACGGCTATGAACTTCACCATGGCGTCATCCGTCGCGGGGGCCGCCTCTGGATCGGCGCCAACACTGCGCTTCGCACCAAGCTCATCGCCGTGCTCCACAACAGCGCGGTCGGCGGCCACTCCGGCGTCACAACAACATATCAGCGCGTGCGCAAGCACTTTGAATGGCGAGGGCTCAAGCGCGACACCGAGGAGTTCGTGCAGCAGTGCGTGACTTGCCAACAGGCCAAGCACGGGCACACCAAGCCTGCCGGACTCTTGGCGCCGCTGCCCATCCCATCCGCGCCCTGGGAAGACCCCACCATGGATTTCGTGGAGGGGCTGCCGCCGTCGGAAGGCTTCGACACGATCATGGTCGTGGTGGACCGCTTCACCAAGTTCGCACACTTCATCCCGCTTCGCCACCCCTTCCACGCAGCGCAGGTGGCGCGCGCGTTCTGGGACAACGTGGTCAAGCTGCACGGGGTGCCCACCTCGATCGTCTCCGACCGCGACAAGGTTTTCACTAGCCATCTCTGGCGGGATCTGCTCGCCGGCGCCGGCACCAAGCTGCTGTACTCCACCGCCTACCACCCGCAGACTGATGGCCAGAGCGAACGAGTGAATCAGTTCATGGAGATGTATCTCCGGTGCGCAGTGCACGACACCCCGGGCAAGTGGTGTCGCTGGCTGCCCATGGCGGAGTTCTGGTACAACTCAACCTTCCACTCGTTGCTTAACTGCACCCCATTCAAGGCGCTGTACGGGAAGGAGGCCAACCTGGGAGCAATGGCGGCTTGGCCAAGCGACGCTTCCACCGGCGATGACCTGGACTGGGCGGCGCACACCGCGCACATACGCGCCCAGCTGGAGCGAGCCCAGAAGCGCTGCAAGAAACAAGCTGATCGTAACCGCACCGAGCGCCAGTTCCAAGTGGGCGAGCAGGTACTCCTGAAACTGCAGCCCTACGTCCAGCAATCAGTCGTCAGCCGGCCCTGCGCCAAACTCGCCTACAAGTTCTTCGGGCCCTACACGGTCACCGAGCGCATTGGGCTCATGGCGTACAAGCTCAACCTGCCGGAATCCAGCCGCGTGCACCCGGTCTTCCATGTCTCGCAGTTGAAGCCGTTCACGGCGGATTACACGCCGGTGTACGCGGAACTGCCACGGGTGCCCGACCTGTCCGTGGCGACCACGGCACCCACGCGCATCCTGGAGCGGCGCATGATGAAGAAGGGCAATGCCCCAGTCGTCCAGATCAAGGTGCAATGGGGGACCGGCACTACTTCAGCCACGACATGGGAGGACTACGACACCTTACGGCAACGATTTCCAGCAGCTCGCATCTGGGAAGACGAGGACGACAGCCCTGAAGACGGAGCTCACTCTCAAGGAAGGGAGAATGTCACACCTGGCCACTTGTCCGCCACTTGTCCAGTGTGACGTGGCAAGGATCGGACCCCACATGTAGGAGTGCGTGTGTGAGAGCGAGGGAGAGTTAAAAGGGGCAGCCAGCCGTCTGTGGCAAGGCATGCGATGTAACAGTCTGTCACTTCTCCCAATCCTTCCTCTGAAATCAATCTCATCTTCCTCTCCAAGCCTCGCCTCCCCCTGCTCTCCCTCACCTACCCCGATCCCCTCTCTCTGGTTCGTTACATATCAGGACTTGAAAATTTGCAGTCACTGCATGTTCTCTTATATACTTTGTCATGGTGTACTTAATTTTAAGCTTCAGAACTAGGAGATTGGTTTAGAGGTTATGTGCCTTTGTTTTGTAGTAAGTTGTGGATGTCAATGTCAGTTCTTCTGCTGCAAAGGTGGGGAAAGAATTGCAGTGCAATCAAGTTTCGTCTGAGCACACAACGACGTGATGATGAAGCAATGACATTGTCTGGCTATTCATACAATTCTATAGAAGATGCAATGGACGTTGCAGCTGTTCGAGTAATGAAATATATGGAGAGTTGGAGACCATGCATGCCAAGGTATTGAAAGACTATAGTTACAACGAGCTGCAACAACCAATGTAAAGAGAACTGCATCTGATTGGTTTGTTAGGACAAAGAAAAATAAATCAAAGAACAGGCTTTGAAGATTAGAGAACTTAGCAAAGACTTTGCAGACTACTTATATCCCAGGTTAAAAGCACTTCTTCTGAGATTCACCGCCCAGCTAAAGGAAGTATATGCTCAGCCAATTCCATAAGTGGTCGCGAGCTCGACAAAGCGGCTATAGATATTCACTTGAGTGAAAACTCTATGCAGGTAATCCAAAACACAGCGGTATATCCACTTAGGAGAGGATCTACTTCCACAGCCTATGTGCCTTCAGAAGATGCCGATACTACCAGCTACAGCAGCCTTCTTTGAATATCAAGTGATTACCTTTGTCTAGAGAAGATCACTGGCATAGTTCATCTGCCAGTCTTTCAAGAGCTTCTATCCCGTTGATGGACTTTGAACTTAAGCTATCCTCGGCTATGTATGTTAGTTGCGGCAATCACATGTATAGAGATTAAACAATCAGCTACGTTCTATGTTGTGTGGCAATGCCAGTAGTCTCTCAATATACACATGCAGCAACTTATTATGTATTTCCTACGAACATATGTTCATTATTAATAAACCTACTATGCATTGTAATATATAACGCTATGTATGAACATTATATCTAAGTATCATTTTCCTTATGCTTCAAAAATTTATGATTGGTCTGTCAATATTCTTATTTGCTTGGTTTCCTCCCGCCCTTTGTGCTAGGTGCGACAATGTGGATGAAGCGTGTGTTGCATCAAAAAAAAATACATGTTCTTGCTGGAGCTACCTACTGCTTCAATGGCTATCTGTAATCTCAAATAGGCTCTTCTAAAGATTCATGGCGCCGTGGTTGAACTTCAGAGCATTTCAAGCGCGGCATGTCTCTCACTGAAGAAGGAAGGTATATACCCATAGCAGAAGAAAGGTATATACCCATATGATCCAGACTTAGACTCAAGTTGTGGTGAGGATTTTGTCCCTATGAACCAACCTTCAATGTAATATAATACTATGTAGGAACATCATACCTGTATGTATTTCCATATGCTACAAACTACAATGATTTAATGAACGGTCTCTAAATATTCTATATCTCAGGGTTTGAAAGCTTGGTTCGCTCTCGCCCTTTGCGCCATCGGCGCAACGGGTCATCTAGTAGTTACAGTGGCGGAGCCACCGCCCGGCGACCATGGGCACTTGCCCGGGCTCGCGAGGCATGCGCGCGCTACGATGGCCCCCGATACATTAGGTAAAATCGTCAACGCATCTGGGGTTACCCGGGCAGCTGAGCTAGTTGTGCTTCATTAATCAACTAATGGGCTTCCTTCTGTCGGTACATGAATGGGTTAGCTGACCTGGAGTAATGAGCTACTAGCCTAGGCCTAGCAAGCACTGTATTGGGTTGTTTTACTCATTACATGAATGGGTTAGCTGACCTAGAGTAATGAGCTACTAGCCTAGGCCTAGCAAGCACTGTATTGGGTTGTTTTACTCGAGGCGAGGACCATGATCTTTTTTCTCAAAGAAAAAGAACCACGATCGAGCGTTAGCTCCACCTCCCCGTGACCCCGCTTGTTAGGTTGTTCCAGACGGCGACACCCTAGGTTGATCGGAGACGGAACATCGGCGAGTGGAGGCTGGCCTGGGCGCAGTGCCAGTAGTGGGCTGAGCCGGAGCGGATCCATCCTAGGAACGGCTTGCATCACCGGCGGTTGCTTGCCCCCTTGTTACTAGGTGAGATTGATAGACTTATTTTTAGTTTTAAATTTTGAGATTAGAGCATGGGGAGTTTGTCATCGAGGATATTTCACTTTGAAATTACATTTGTATGACTACTATGTTCAAAATTCACTTAATTATTAATGTTGATAGATTTGTGGCTCGTGATTTTTGTGCTATTTTCTATGTTGTCTATATGAATCAAGGTTTTTTTTGCTGGTCAATTTTTTGGAAACCGACCAGTTAACGGATATTTTGTTGGACCCTGAATTTGTCGCTACATGTTTAGGTAGTTAACATAGAACCCATATTCATATTTTAGCACAAAACATAGCCCCTAGCCTTGTGGAAGTGCTTTCAGCGTCGCCGGATCGACTACCAGTCTTGTCAGCTTGATTTTAGTATTTATTTTTTTTATGCCGTGGTGGGTTAGAGAGGACTCAAACCCGCTCATTAGGGAGTGGATTGATATGTGTTGACTGCTAGAACACAAAGAGATTTGCGTACATAAAGGGTAAAAATACTATATATATATTTTGCTAATAAATGAATTTGAATTCAAAATTTGTATAAACGCTTTTAGCCCAAAAAAGCCAAAAGTTTTTGAGGTTTTTCAAAAACCAATTCTTTTGCCCCCTACCTGGAAAAGCTGGTATCAAGAAGAAAAAAACCTTGGTTCAACCACTAGATTTTAATTTTATATTATACCGTTAGGCTTAAACTTGCCCAGACTTCACAAATTTCTGGCTCCGACCCTGAGTAGTTATGATTTGTACTAGATGCACACTTTTAGAGATGTAAACTAGAGAACTTTAGGGTGTAGTATGATCAATCAGAGATATATTTTATTTATATGTGTAATATAATCAACATAACTGTGAAAATTGATGGACTATTACATTATCTTGGATTGAATTAGTAGGACGAAAATAAAGATATTGGAGTAATAGAAATGTTGTTTGTGTTAGGTTCAATGATATATATATATCTGCTTGGATTCTATGTTGGAATTAAACCTGAGACTGGGCACTTGGATTTGTGATATTTTGACATGAGCTTGGAACTGGAGAACTTTAGGGTGTAGCATGATCAACCTGAGATGTATTTGATTTATAATTGTATAGTACAATTAACATGAATGCGGTATTGGTGGACTATTAGATGATCTTGGAAATTACTAGTTGGATTCTAGGTTGGAGATAACTTGAGCACTTGGATTTGTGATATTTTGACCTATGCTTAGTGGCTCATATGTGCCCCATGTGGATATGAGCATGGAGATGATAGAAATGGATCATGATTGGTAGACTTTGATGATTTTGTTTGCCCTCGCCAAGAATTTTACGAGTACAAGATCATCATGGGAGGATAGCTGATCTTGCCTTAATTATGTGTTTGTGCTCCTTTAGATGGAGTAGTAGGAAGATGGTAGTACTTATGAATTGATATTATATCGGTGGATACATAGATCTTTAATGACCATGGAACAATTTGGATTCAGGTGATTGTGATCTTGAAAAAAAATCTGATGGATAAATAACTTCTAATTTTTGGATCTATAGTCATACAGTGGAAGCTTGCTTTATACTGGACTTAGATAACCATGATAGTGACCTTGGTTGAATCATAGTCATGTTTTGTACTAGATTCTTACCTTTAGAGATAGCAACCGGAGAACTTTAGTGTGTAGTATGATCAATCGAAGATATACTGGATTTATATGAGTGTAATATGATCATCATGGTTGTGAGAATTGATGGACTATTAGATCATCTTGAATTAGTAGGAAGAAAACAAAGTTATTGGAGTAATAGAAATGTTTTTTGTGTTAGGTTCAATGATATATCTGCTTGAGTTCTAGGTCGGAGTTAAACTTGAGATTGAGTACTTGGATTTATGATATTTTGACATAAGTTTGAAACTAAAGAACTTTAGGGTGTAGCATGATCAACCTGAGATATATTGGATTTATATAGGTATGGTTTGATTAGCATGAATGCGATATTGGTGAACTATTGGATCATCTTGGATATTACTAGTTGGATTCTAGGTTGGGGATAACTTGAGCATTTGGATTTGTGATATTTTGACCTAAGCTTAGTAGCTTGTATGTGCCCCATATGGATATAAGCATGGAGATGATACAAATGAATCATAGTTGGTAGACTTCGATGATTTTGCTAGCCCTCCCCAAGAATGTTGCGAGTACAAGATCATCATGGGAGGATGATTTGGATTAATTAGAATAGATGGAAAGTTCTGTGGTATGTGTGCCCTGTTGGAGTAGCTGATCACGTTTTTATTATGTGTTTGTGCTGATTTACATGCACTAGTAGCAGTAGGATAGTACTTATGCAAAGATGAATCCCAAGGGCGAAGGTTTGGTCTTGCTAATTTCAATTGTTACAGTTCATTTGGTTTTTTTTCTCAAATCTTATTGGATGATGTTTTGTTGCTGGACTAAAGTTTTTTGGTCCCTCATGAATCTTCGGATGATCGCAAATTCTCGACCCCTCTTGATTTAACTTCTACGCTTGCTCAGTACGATAATTTAGTCTCCAAAGATTCTGATTTGGATTATTATTATTGGTCGTTTTCCTAAAACATGGGATTATATGGTTAGGGGTAGGGTGACTGATCTTCTTGACGATCTTTGTTTGGATGATCATTACTTTATGCATTTTAATTTCTTCCCCTCCATAGCCCATCTTTAATGTCACAATTCTAATTTCAATTTATTGGTGGTTCTCTAGAAATTTGGGTTTATACGGCTTAGTGGGGGCACTTTATGGTCTCACTGATCTATATTTGGAGATCAATACTCTTTTCATTTAATTTCATCCTCTCCACTGTTTAATTTTAAAGTCCTCGACAATTCTAATTCAGATATGTTGGTGGTTCCCCAGAAGTTGGAATTATACGGCCTAGCGGGTGATCCTATTTTGCCTCCACGGTTATTTTTCTGTCCCTTGACTTTTTGACCTTATTTAATAATTGAACTCCCCAGACATTAGGTTTTCTCTATCCTTGGTCGGTGATTCTCAACTATTGCAGAAGTTTTTCCCTATACTTGGTCGAAAATTCTCAACAATTGCAGATACCAGCTTTGGATAATTGCATTTGGAACCAGTTTTGTAACCCGTCATCCCTACCCCAACCAAGACAGGCTTATTTACCCTTTACCTCCTCTTTGTTTGACACATGCTTTAGCTGAGCTTCACTAACTTGTTGATAGGTATCTTGCTCGTTGCAGGTCGTAGTTGACAAATTCAAGTACAACCTGTTGTTGAGTTGCAGCTTTCCTAAATCTACTATTTTCCAATTCATTGTAACTTTGTCATCCTTAAAAAATTATCTTAGTGGGCAATATTTTGAATCCAGATTTATCTGCAAAGGTGCAACAATAGAGATTCAAACTAATGTCGCATCCTATAACCAAAAAAGACTACACTCCAGTTTTAACTCTTACCACTTATTTTATTTCATATAGATACTTGTTCATGTCTTTGATTTAGGTTATTTGCTTGTGCCCTCCCTGTGATTGCAGATTTAATTTAAGCCAGACCATGCTGGCAGTGAGTAAAAAATCAGTTAAAATCTGTATATTCTCGTGGTCTCTTGCTCTGTTTCTCTTGTCCACAGATACATTTATTCATTTTCACAAACCAGCTATGTTCTATTGTATTTCGAGTTCGAATGTTTATTTTGTAGTCCTGCTTTGTGCTGTCCTAATTCAAGTTGCGCCGCCACAAAATGCTGCTAGTTTAACTGCTGTAAGCGCAGTAATAGGAGCAGCACATGCAGCCCTTGCACCTAAGCTCACATGGAACATATGCCCTATTGCAGCCTCGCAGGTACTGATACGTCTTTGCCGTATCTATAATTTTTGATTATTTCATGCCAATATTATACAACTTTCACATACTTTTGGCAACAATTTATATGATTTATTGCACTAACATGTTGATCCAGTGCCCAGTGCCAGTTCCTGTTTGTTGCATGTTTTTTGTTTCGCAGAATATTCATATCAAACGAAGTCCTAACACGACAAAACTTTACGGAGATTTATTTTTGATATATGTGATTTTTGGGAGTTGGAATCAACGCAAACGGACTATTACATTATCAGGGCGCGCCGGGCACCCCCTGGAGCACCCAGGTGTCTTGTGTGCTCCCTTAAGTCGGTTGGAGATCTTCTTCGGGCGCAAGAAAATAATTTATTGAAAAAATCGTGTAAAAATTTCAGCGCAACCGGAGTTACGGATCTCCGGGAATTTAAGAAATGATGAAGGGCCAGAAAACAAGAGCATGAAACAGAAGAGAACAGAGAGCGAGATCCAATCTAGGAGGGGCTCCTACCCCTCCGCCGCCATGGCAACCATGGACCAAAGGGAGAACTCTCCTCCTATCTAAGGGGGAGGCCAAGGAAGAAGCAGAAGGAGGGGGCTCTCCCCCTCTCTCCCGGTGGCACCGAAACACTGTCGGGGCAATCATCGTGTGACGGTGATCTAGTCCAACAACTCCGTCATCTTCACCAACAACTTCATAACCTTTCCCCATTGAAAGGACATGCAGCGCCCCCATGTGTGGTATTGTTAATTGATGACATTCTCTATGGACTAATGGTTGCATTGAGTTATATTTGAAGGATTCGTCCATAGGCATTTCTTGAAGTACATGTGTTGGTTTCAAGGAGTTTATGAGTTGACCAAGGTGCTATTAAGGAATTATTCAAAGATTGGTCATGTGAGTGTTGAGCTTATTGCAAGCATGTCTTGAAGAAGAAGATTGTGTGATCATTCATGTTTACCTTCAAGACATCATCCAAATGAAGAGAGTTGGAAAGAGTCAAGGTTGATCAAGACTATGTACAGAGAGTGATTCAAGTTGATCATAACACAAAGCGTAGAAGATACACCGAGTGGGATCAAGTGATCTCACAGTTTGGTAAGCATTGTCCATTGCGCTTTGTGTAATAACCCATGGTCTTTGTGAGAGTTCTATGTGGGGTTAGGTTTGCTTCCATGGGCTTGCGTCAAGAGGAAGATTCACATACAACCCATGGAGGATGACATCAAATCAAGGTTGTGTTGTGCAAGTTCAAGTGGAGCATCACGAAGAAATCATGCTTGTAGCTCGCCGTCCATTATGGTATCAATGGACTTGTGAAGATGTGCCAAAGAGTGTCTCACCCATAGTGGAGTATGGGGGAGCAATCAACTAGTCTTCATCGAGCAAACGCAATCAAGAAAGGTGGTCCAACTTGAGGGAGTCAAGATCGTCTTCATCTAGCTCAAGTGGACTTCATGCAAGGCAAAGGTTTGCCCTTGATAGGTTTTATATTTTACCAGTCTCATGGTGATAGTTTGGAGACCGGGTTATAGGATCGATAGCCGTACTATCAAGGGGGCTCTCAAGTGAGTACCTTGATTGTATTGTTCATCGAGAGCTCAAACCATTGCATCCTTGCACCATCTTTCTTGGTTCTTATTTGTTTTGTCTTTTGAGGTTTTAGAGCTTGTGGTTATCTCCGTGAAAAGCTCTAGTACTTCGAAATCGGATTTCATATGCCTCTTCTATTGCGTTTTTGGTGTTGGAGGTTCTATCGGTCTTATTCGAGGAAGGGTTCTCACCATTTTCTCTTGGGCCTTTTCAAGTTTCCTTCTTATTGTTATTTATATCAAGATTGTGTTAGCCCTTATCGCTATCTTTCCAACAAACTTGGTTTCATTGAGTTCGGAGTCTGTTTAGAGAAGTTGTGGCAGTTTTGGTGTTCTGAAAAGGCTGCAACGGTACTACCATGGACAGGAGCGGATGTAAATTTTTACTACCGCTCCAGAGCAGTACTACCGCAGCTACTACAGTAGTAGTACCGCTCCGGACAAAAAACTCGTCACAAGTCCAGCAATGGTAGGCACGGATGTATTTTTTAGTACCGCTCGCAAGTAGTAGTACCGCTACCCTTTGAGGTAGTACCGCTACCCCTAGCGGCAGTACCGTGAGGTCTAGCGGTAGTACCGCTCTGTGCGGGCTGTGAGCATAACAGTTGGATTTTTACCCACCTATAAAAGGGGGTCTTCTTCCCCAATGAAACTTATCCTTTGAGCCTGTGTTCTTCCCCCACTGTTGACCTTCTTTGAGCATGCTAACTCTCAATCCCTCCAATGATTCTTGCAAGTTTTTGAGGGAAAAGAGAGAGGAGATCTAGATCCACGTTTCCACCAATCACTTTATCCTCTAAGTTAGGGAAACCCCTTGGATCTAGATCTTGGAGTTCTTCGTGTTCTTCTTTCGTTCTTCCTCTCATTTTCCTCCCTAGCATTAGTTGCTTTGGTGGGATTTGGGAGAGAAGGACTTGGGCACTCCGTGTGCCCTTGCCATTGCATGTGGTGCATCGGTTTGAGTTCTCCACGGTGATACGTGGAAGTGAAGTTTGAGAAGCTTATTACTCTTGGGTGTTTGGGCACCCTAGAGCTTGTTCCTCTTGGGTGCCTTGGCGCCCTAGACGGTTTGTGTTGTTCGGAGCTCAATCATTGTGGTGTAAAGCTCCGGGCAAGCGTCGGGGTCTCCAATTAGGTTGTGGAGATCACCCCGAGCAATTTGATAGTTACTGGTGACCGCCCCCAAGGGTTACCAAAGTGTACGGGTTCGGTGACCGCCCCCAAGGGTTGCCAAAGTGTACGGGTTCGGTGACCGCCCCCAAGGGTTGCCATTTGTACGGGTTCGGTGACCGCCCTCAAGGGTCCCTTAGTGGAGTCACGACATCTTGCATTATGAGAGGGCGTGAGGAGATTACGGTGGCCCTAGTGGCTTCTTGGGGAGCATTATGCCTCCTCACCGCTCCAAACGGAGATTAGCATCCGCAAGGGTGTGAACTTTGGGATACATCGTCGTCTCTGCGTGCCTCGGTTATCTCTTACCCGAGCCCTTTACTTATGCACTTTACTTTGTGATAGCCATATTGTTCTTTTCATATATCTTGCTATCACATAGTTACTTATCTTGCTTAGCATAAGTTGTTGGTGCACATAGGTGAGCCTAGTTGTTGTAGGTTTTGTGCTTGACAAATTAACCGCTAGGTCTATTACACAATTATTTTAAAGCGCTTATTCACCCCCCCCTCTAGGCGACATCCACGATCTTTCAATTGGTATCAGAGCCTCGTCTCTCTTTGTTAGGCTTAACTGCCTAGAGAGTAAAGATGTCGACTAGGGGATTAGGATTCTCCGACACTCTTAGTTTCGATGAACAAATTTTGATGTTTGGGTAATTCGTATGCTTAATCTCTTTAGGGTCATGGACCCAAATTTAGAGCGAATTCTACATTTGGGTTTTTCTCCTCCAAATGATCCCCAAATATTATCTTTAGAGGATGAGAAAAACTCTTATCTCAATGCTCAAGCTTCTAATGTGCTTTTCGATGCTTTGAGCAATGTAGTTATATTTCAACTCATGCTGTTCCGGGATGCTCATGAGTTGTGGACAAAGCTTCAAGATAAATATGGTGCATCCAAGATTTGTGGGGATGATTGTTCTCCCTCCACCTCCGACCGTGTTGCCTTCTCAACTTCTTCTACTTCACCTACATGTCAATTGCCCCAAGGTAATGCTATGGTGAGTAGTGTTGGTCATTGCAATGATGATAGTGTGCTTATCGTTGATGACTCTTCATCACTATCTTGTTGTAATGCTCCATCTTTGGACTTTAACACTTCATGCAACTTACATGTTTCTCATGCTTGTGTTGATAGTCCGTGCATATCATGTAGAAATTTCTTGACTAAATCTCATGATGATATGCTTGATATATATTGTTGGCATGATAAAAATACATGTATTTCCTAGAGTTGTTGTGCTAAAAATGTAGAGGAAACCTAACACCCCATGGAACAAGATGTGGTCTTGAACGGTGCTTCAAGGGATCCTACATCATCATCTTTTGCTTTTTGCCTTATGGCAAAGGCTTCAAAGGTATCTCCTACTTTGAACCCCAATATGTCTCTTGATAATGATGTTAATGGTAATGATGATGAGAATAATGATGAAGAGAATGATAATGTTGCTTCCTTAAAAATTAAGGGAGAAATGATTTTTAAAGCTCTCCATAAGAATAAAATTGCTCGTTCCAACTTCATGGAAATCATGTCCATTGCCATTGAGGGCAAGAAATATATTGAGGAGTTGGAATCTCATCTCAAGGAGCATGAGGTCACCATTGAGAAAATGGAAGGTCATGAGCGTGATTACGCTAATGAGATTGGGGACCTCTCTCAAGCTCTTGAACTTGAACAAACCACCAAGGAATCTCTTGCGTGGACTTTTGCTCTAGAATTATCTAGAGTGAAGGAATCTCATGATAGAGCTCTTGATGTGGCCAATGTTTTTGAAACTAAAAATGTTAAGCTTGAAGTTTATCATGCTAGACTCCTTGAGGATTTTGAGCACCTTGAAAATGGCTCAAGGGTCATCAAGGGTGAGCTCATCAAACTCACTGAGTCTCATGCCCAACTTGAAGCTTCTTATTTGAAAGAGCTTGCCAAGTTGTCCTCTCTTATTGTTGTAAATGATGATGCTTGTGCTACTAACTCTATTACTTGTGAATCATCCATTTTGGAGGAGAATATTGAGCTACGGACTCAACTTGAGGTGCTATCTAGCAATTATGGGAAATTGGAAGAAAGTCATGAAAAGCTCTCAAGATCTCATGATGATCTTCTAGTATCACATAATGTGCTAAAGATAGCTCATGAGGCCATGCTTGCTAAGGTAACATCTAGTGAGCCTCATGTGGATACTAGCACTACTTCTAGTCAAAATACTATATTGCCATGTGCTAGTACTTGTAATTCATCTACTCACAATGTTGGTACATCTTGTGATGAATTGCTTTCCTTGCCTTGTTGCTCTAACGATGAAGCTTATACTTCCTCTAGTACTTGTGTTGAGACTAACCATGTAGAGGAAGTCAAAGAGCTCAAGGCCCAAGTCACTTCTTTGAAGAAAGACTTGGAAAAGAGTCATGAAGGAAAATCCACACTCAACAATATCTTGAGTGTGCAAATATCCCCCAATGACAAAGGTGGACTTGGATTCAACTCCAATAAGAAGAAGTCCAAGATGAACAAAAATAAGGGCCAAGAACAAGTCAAGAATTCGGCCAAGATTGTTTGCTTCAAGTGCAAAGTAGAAGGGCATCATGTTAGATCTTGCTCATTGAAGAAGAAGCCCATTAGTGACAAGCAACAAGGGAAGCGGCCACAAGTTCACTCTCATGCTCAACCTCAAGTTTAAGAAAGGCCTCTTCCCAAGAAAACTCAAGCTAATGGTTCTCAAGTTGAGAAATCAAGTGAGAAGAAAGTGAAGAGTAGATGTTGCTACCTATGTCGTGAGAAAGGTCACCTCGCTTCTTCATGCACTAGTGATAACTTATCCAACCCAATTATTATTAATGATATCTATTCTCTTGGGAAGGATAAGGTTGGCAATGTGTTTGCCAAAGTTGTTGGTACTCAAAGTGGTGTCCAGAAAAGAACCATTTGGGTAGCCAAGCCTATTGTGACTAATCTCTTAGGACCCAACTTGGTTGGGGACTAACTAGCTCAAACTTGATCAGTAGGTGTTGTTGGAGGGCATTGGAGACTTGGCTACTTTATGAAGAATTAAGGGGACTTCATCATTCTTAGTGTCTCAAGCCAAGTTAATTGGGTTATCAAGTTTCTATACTATATCCAATGTGCCTCCTTCCGGTTACTTGTACTTACATTGTTTACACTGAAAGTTACTTGACCCTTTGCATGTTTTGGTTTTTTTCCTTGCATGTGTTTGTATATGTTGTGCCTCCAATTGCTTATCTTGAGTAATCAGGTATGTGTGTGTTGGTTTGCACATCATGTACATGTGTGTTGTACATTGAGCCTTTATGCATCTTGTTTGTATCTTAGTTGGCTCTTGTGAGAGATTAATGGAATATCCCATTATTGGGGAGTGATGTGGTTTGTACACCTCACAATCCTATAAATATGTGTACATGAGGAATACCATCTAGTATTGATATTACAAGATTATCTAGTCGCTATGTGGTATGTCTTCTCTTGAGAAATTCAAATTCTAAATAGTCCATTAATTATCTCTTATTGGATCCTCTTATTGCCTCTTATTAAGTTCTTATTGGTATCACATTATGGGGGAGTAATATGCTATGTGCATATTACAAGCCTAGAAAATGTGTACATTTGAGATATTGTCACCTAGAATTGATATTGTAAATTATCTTGTTCCTAGGTGGCATGTTAGCTCTACAAGTTGCAATTTGCTTGTGTGTGGTGTGAAGATTATGTTGGATATCCTTTCTATCTACCACCGGGAATTATTTCCATTTACTTCTTGTCTTTTGACAATTGGTACTCACTTGTGTGGTAGAATTTATCGATCTTCTTTACATTGGCTTTTGCTTTTATTTGCCTTTTCTCTTGCCAAGGAATTTATCAACTCCCTTTGTCTTCCATACCACTTGTGGATCTTGTTAATTTCTTGATCTTGTCTAGTGTTTTCTAGATATAGTGAAAGTGGTGATCCCACCTTGTGCATTTTGTATTCAAATGCAAATTCTCTATAATGCACTAGTCTTGGGGGAGCTATCTTATTTTCTATAAAACACTCATCTTGCGATCCTAATCAAGTGTGTGTTGGTGGAAGGCAAGCGGTTTTCTTTTGGTACTTTGTGCCGTCATGAAAGTTTGTAGAGAACTTGGTTTGTTTGGAACCATCCTCTCTTTTGGGAGTTTGATATCTTTTATTTAGTGTGTATCAATGGATATCTCATTCCTTGATGTATCTGTTATGGATATCCTCCAAGTGTTGATTTATTCATTTGGTATCTTTTCTTCACTTGGTATTTCTTTGTCAATTGGTTTCGGTTTTTGAAAGTATTGAGCATGTATATTAACTTCATGTAGTCTCTTTGGCATGCTTTCTTTCTTTGACCCAATATATAGGGGAAAATCCACCAAGTCTCAAATTCGATGAGATGTGCATGAAATTCATTTTCATATCTATATGCACATATTTATGTGGAGTTTGTCATATGTATTGTTGGTTCTCTAACTCTTTGGTCCCAATGAGGTTGGGTACCATTTTGTTTGTGTTGTTGTTCTAGGAACAATTGGGGATACATTGGATGCTCGGCTCACTCACAAGGAAGGTGGTGTCACCATGAGCTAGGATGCTCAATGAACTACTATCTAGTACCTTCAATTGGGTTCTTCTACATCCTTCCAATGATATCTCGGTAACAAGTATTGGCCTTCTAAGCTTTTCGCCCATTTTGGCAATCGATGCCAATGGGGGAGAAGTTTCAGAGAGTTTTGTGGAGTAGGTTTCAAAGTTTTCTCCTTGCTTTGGTTTTGTTCCCAAGCATTTGCATCTCATTCTCCTGCATCATTGGTTGTTGCATTGCATGGTGATGCATAATTCCTTATATAAACTCTCTTGAAAGTGATTGTCATCAATTACCAAAATGGGGGAGATTGAAAGGACATGCGGCGCCCCCATGTGTGGTTTTGGTAATTGATGACATTCTCTATGGACGAATGGTTGCATTGAGTTATATTTGAAGGATTTGTCCATAGGCATTTCTTGAAGTACATGTGTTGGTTTCAAGGAGTTAATGAGTTAACCAAGGTGCTATTAAGGAATTATCCAAAGATTGGTCATGTGAGTATTGAGCTTATTGCAAGCATGTCTTGAAGAAGAAGGTTGTGTGATCATTCATGTTTACCTTCAAGACATCATGCGAATGAAGAGAGTTGGAAGAGTCAAGGTTGATCAAGACTAAGTACACAGAGTGATTCAAGTTGATCATAACACAAAGCGTAGAAGATACACCGAGTGGGATCAAGTGATCTCACAGTTTTGTAAGCATTGTCCATTGCGCTTTGTGTACTAACCCATGGTCTTTCTGAGAGTTCTATGTGGGGTTAGGTATGCTTCCATGGGCTTGCGTCAAGAGGAAGATCACATGCAACCCATGGAGGATGACATCAAATCAAGGTTGTGTTGTGCAAGTTCAAGTGGAGCATCACGAAGAAATCATGCTTGTAGCTTGCCGTCCATTATGGTATCAATGGACTTGTGAAGATGTGCCAAAGAGTGTCTCACCCATAGTGGAGTATGGGGGAGCAATCAACTAGTCTTCATCGAGCAAACGCTATCAAGAAAGGTGGTCCAACTTGAGGGAGTCAAGATCGTCTTCATCTAGCTCAAGTGGACTTCAGGCTAGGCAAAGGTTTTCCCTTGATAGATTTTATATTTTACCAGTCTCATGGTGATAGTTTCGAGACCGGGTTATAGGATTGATAGCCGTACTATCAAGGGGGGCTCTCAAGTGAGTAGCTTGATTGTATCGTTCATCAAGAGCTCAGACCATTGCATCCTTGCATCATCTTTCTTGGTTCTTATTTGTTTTGTCTTTTGAGGTTTTAGAGCTTGTGGTTATCTCCATGAAAAGGTCTAGTACTTCGAAAACGGATTTCATATGCCTCTTCTATTGCGTTTTTGGTGTTTGAGGTTTTACAGGTGTTATTCGAGGAAGGGTTCTCAACATTTTCTCTTGGGCCTTTTCAAATTTCCTTCTTATTGTTATTTCTATCAAGATTGTGTTAGCCCTTGTCGCTAGCTTTCCAAGAAACTTGGTTTCATCAAATTCGGAGTCCATTTACAGAAGTTGTGGTAGTTTTGGTGTTTCGAAAAGGCTACAGCGGTACTACCGCAGACAGGAGCAGATGTAATTTTTTACTACTGCTCCAGAGCAGTACTACCATGGCTACTACAGCGGTAGTACCGCTCCGGACCAAAAACTCGTCACAAGTCCAGCGGTGGTAGGCACGGATGTATTTTTAGTACCGCTCGCAAGCAGTAGTACCGCTACCCTTTGAGGTAGTACCGCTACCCCTAGCGGTAGTACCGTGAGGTCGAGCGGTAGTACCGCTCTGTGCGGGCTGTGAACATAACGGTTGGATTTTTCCCCACCTATAAAAGGGGGTCTTCTTCCCCAATGAACCTTATCCTTTGAGCCAGTGTTCTTCCCCCACTGTTGACCTTCTTCGAGCTTGCTAACTCTCAATCCCTCCAATGATTCTTGCAAGTTTTTGAGAGAAAAGTGAGAGGAGATCTAGATCCACGTTTCCACCAATCACTTTCTCCTCTAAGTTAGGGCAACCCCTTGGATCTAGATCTTGGAGTTCTTCGTGTTCTTCTTTCATTCTTCCTCTCATTTTCCTCCCTAGCATTAGTTGCTTTGGTGGGATTTGGGAGAGAAGGACTTGGGCACTCCGTGTGCCCTTCCCATTGCATGTGGTGCATCGGGTTGAGTTCTCCACGGTGATACGTGGAAGTGAAGTTTGAGAAGCTTATTACTCTTGGGTGTTTGGGCACCCTAGAGCTTGTTCCTCTTGGGTGCCTTGGCGCCCTAGAAGGTTTGTGTTGTTCGGAGCTCAATCATTGTGGAGTAAAGCTCCGGGCAAGCGTCGGGGTCTCCAATTAGGTTGTGGAGATCGCCCCGAGCAATTTGACGGTTACCGGTGACCGCCCCCAAGGGTTGCCAAAGTGTACGGGATCGGTGACCGCCCCCAAGGGTTGCCATTTGTACGGGTTCGGTGACCTCCCTCAAGGGTCCCTTAGTGGAATCACGACATCTTGCATTATGAGAGGGCGTGAGGAGATTATGGTGGCCCTAGTGGCTTCTTGGGGAGCATTGTGCCTCCACACCGCTCCAAACAGAGATTAGCATCCGCAAGGGTGTGAACTTCGGGATACATTGTCGTCTCCGCGTGCCTCGGTTATCTCTTACCCGAGCCCTTTACTTATGCACTTTACTTTGTGATAGCCATATTGTTCTTCGTCATATATCTTGCTATCACGTAGTTACTTATCTTGCTTAGCATAAGTTGTTGGTGCACATAGGTGAGCCTAGTTGTTGTAGGTTTTGTGCTTGACAAATAACCGCTAGGTTTATTCCGCATTTGTTCAAGCCTAAACCGTAATTATTTTAAAGCGCCTATTCACCCCCCCCTCTAGGAGACATCCACGATCTTTCACCCATCTATCTACAATGGTTCACTCTACTGCAACACGTGGTACCATCTACTTGAACATGGTGCCTTATGCTCCATATTATCATCCAATGATATGTTGCCATCCTATGATGTTTGAGTAGATTTTTGCTGTTCTATCGATAATTGGTGAATTGCTATGATTGGTTTAATTTTCTTGTGGTTATGTTGCCGTCCTTTGGTGCCCATCATATGAGCGCGCGAGTGGGTCACACCATAGGGGTAGTTGTATGTTGATAGGACTATGCATTGGAGGGCAAGGGTGACAAAAGCTTCTTCCTACCATAGAAACTGATGCATACGGGATTGAAGGGGGGCCAATATATATCTTAGTGCTATGGTTGTGTTTTACCTTAATGAATGTTAGTAGTTGCGGATGCTTGCTAATAGTTCCAATCATAAGTGCAAAGAATTTCAAGTAAGGGATGACATGCTAGCAGTGGCCTCTCCCACATAAAAAATTGATATCAGTCTAGTAACATAGTCAATTGCTATGTTTTATTTTCACGTTCTTTATTATCTTGCAAACTTATCCTGTTACACCTACAAAGTACTTCTAGTTTTATTCTTGTTCTAGGTAAAGCAAATGTTAAGTGTGCGTAGAGTTGTATCGGTGGTCGATAGAACTTGAGAGAATATTTCTTCTGCCTTTAGCTCCTCGTTGGGTTCGACACTCTTATTTATAAAAAAGGCTACAAACGATCCCCTATACTTGTGGGTTATCAAGACCTTTTTCTGGCGCCATTGCCGGGGAGCAATAGCGTGGGGTGAATATTCTCGTGTTTGCTTGTTTGCTTTATCACCAAGTAGTTTTTACTTTTTGTTCTAAGTTGTTCTCTATCTCTAGTTATGGATATGGAACAGGAAATACCAAAAAAATTAGTTGTACTTGCTACTCATGGAGATGGGGAACCTCCTAAAACCCTCGATGCTCGTTATGTGGAAAATATTAAACACTACTTTGATAATCATGAGAAATTCCATTCAACTTGATAATGGGAGACACGTTGGATCAACGTGAATACTTTAGGGATTACCGCTTGACTCAAAAAGGAAAACTGTTATGGGATCAAATTTATATGTTGCATTGGTATGCTGGGGATGCATGCTTGAGAAATGATTATAATTGTTTCTCTAAGATGAAGGCTCCACACCTTCCCTTTTCATGCAAATTTAGCGATAATGAAACCTTAGCTTCTTATGCTAATTTACTATGATGTGGAATGAATAGAAGAATTTGTTGCTTGGTGCTTATCAAATTGAATCTATGTTTGAAAAGTATGAAGATTATGATGATGCTGTTTACAAACCTCAAAATTTTGCTATACTTAAATATTGCTATAAGAATTATGAATATAATGCCGATATTAATGCATTTATTGAGAAAGTCTCCGCTGTCCAAGAAGAGACTAATATTTTGCAGGAGTCTATGAAAGAAGGAATTGATGAAACTATGAGCTCATTTGATGGAAAATATGACGAGGAGAGCGAAGAACAAAATGAGGAAGAGCGGATTAGTTACCTGTGCCCACCTTCTAATGAGAGTAACTCTTCAACTCATACATTGTTTAATTTCCCCTCGTACTTACCGAAAGATGAATGCTATGATCCCATTGATTCGTCTGAGATATCCCTTTTTGATGAACTTGATGCTTGCTATGCTTGTGGCCAAGATGCCAATTTGAATGATGCCTATGGAGATGAACTTGCTCTAGTTCCTTATATTAAGAATGAAATTGTTGCTATTGCATCCACACATGATAGTCCTATTATATTTTTGAATTCTCCCAACTACACTATATCGGAGCAGTTTGCTTTTATTAAGGATTATATTGTTGGTTGCGTTTTACCACTACACATGATGATTTTCATGAATATAATATGCATGTGCTTGCTGCTCCTACTTGCAATTATTATGAGAGAGGAACTACATCTCCACCTCTCTATGCTTGCAACATGATAAAATTGCAAGAAATTGCCTATGCTATGTATTGGCCTTTACTTGATGTGCATGAATTTATCTTTTATGACATGCCGATGCATAGGAAGAGAGTTAGACTTCGTCATTGCATGATATATATTGCTTTGTGCTCACTACTAAATTACAAATCATTGCTAATTATAATTGGCTTTCATATACCTTGGGATCCGGGTGGATCAATTACTTGAGCACTTTATGCCTAGCTTAATGGCTTTAAAGAAAGCGCTATCAGGGAGATAACCCGGAAGTTTCAGAAAGTCATTTTATTCTGTCGTGTGCTTTTATAAAGTTTAAAAACAAAAAAAAATATAGTGGAACTTAAAACTTCAGAAAAAGAAAAGCGAATGTGAGAAAGACGAGCACCGTGGAAGCGAGAGCATGCCTTGAACTTTGTTCATGCCCATGGAAACTCTGTGAATCTTGAATTACAGAAACTTTTCAACAAAAATAATTATCCCCTTGTATAAATACATTGTATTATAAAAATAATGTGCCAAGATTTGCCTTTAGGATGTATATTTCTTGTTGGTATGTGCGGTGTAAAAACAGAAATTTTGGCTGTAGTGCGTGAATTTACATTTTTCACTAGAACATCAAAAGTTTCTTAAACTTTTACACAATATTTCTATGCAAATTTCTTATGTTGTCCTAATTTTTCAGAATTTTTATAGTAACATAAGTATGGTCAATGTTCAGATTACTAGAGACTCATGTTTTTGACAGATTCTGTTTTTGATGCATTTTTTTGCTCGTTTTGATAAAACTATCAATTGTATCGGTGGTATAAGCCATGGATAAGTTATAATACAATAGCTATAATTCAAAAACAAATTATGAATGGGTTTACAACAGTACTTAAAGTAGTATTTTGCATTATTATACTAACGGATCTCACGAGTTTTCTGTTGAGTTTTGTGTGGATGAAGTGTTCAAAGATCGAGGAGGTCTCGATATGAGGAGAAGGAGGAGAGGCAAGATTCAAGCTTGGGGATGCCCAAGGAACCCCAAGTAAATATCCAAGGATACTCAAGCGTCTAAGCTTGGGGATGCCTCGGAAAGTATCCCATCTTTCTTCAACAAGTATCGGTATGTTTTTGTTTTCGTTTCGTTCATGTGATATGTGTAAATCTTGGAGCATATTTTGTGTTTATTTTACCTTTTATTTAGTGCACCATGCTGGTATGAGATAGTCCATGATTTATTTAAAGAATGCTCATTGCGCTTCACTTATATCTTTTGAGTATGGTTTTATAGAATGCTTCATGTGCTTCACTTATATCATTTGAAGTTTGGATTGCCTGTTCCTCTTCACATAGAAAGACCATATTTGTAGAGTGCTCTTTTGCTTCACTTATATTTATTAGATCATGGTATTTTGAAGAAATAATTAAACTCTCATGCTTCACTTATATCTATTTAGAGAGTCAACAGGAATTGGTCATTCACATGGTTAGTCATAAATTCCTATATAAAACTTGTGGATTACTGAATATGACATGTTTAATTCCTGGCAATAGTTTTGCGATATACAGATGATAATATGTGGGAGGTACTAGTAAACGGTTGTGGTTAGTAGGAATATTGTTGTTAAGGTTTGTGATTCCCTATGCATGCATGTAAAGTCCATAGTTAGGCAACAAAGTTATATCCTACTTATGGTGCATTATTTGGTTTTAGTTATGTTCAATGCACGTTCATGGTTGTTTTCATTTTTAGTTGGTCACTTCTCAATCTATTTGCTAGCCTGCGTTTGTACTAAGCGGGAATGCTGCTTGTGCATCCAACTCCTTAAACCCAAAGTTCTGTCATATGAGTCCACCATACCTACCTATATGCGGTATTCACATGCCGTCCCAAGTAAATTTGCATGTCCAACTCTAATTATTCAAAATAAATCTCTGTTTTGTGTGCCCGTACCGCTCATGTGGCGGCAGGGGGTGGCCGATATCTTCCATGTTAGGCAGTTATTCTCACGATGAGTGTTTATTCACTTGTCATTGCACGAGAAAGTGGTAGGTAATAGGGATGCCCAGTCCCCAAATGAATCAAAAGTAATAACAACAAAATTCCTTGGAAAGTGTTGGTATAGAATACACCCGTAGATATGGCTAGCCATGGATTGTGAAAGAATGGTGGAAAGGAAATGAACTTTATTTTTTGTTGGGAACCGCCTGTAATGGGTCTAGCATGGAAGATGTTGGGTCTTGGTCGTAGCATTGACAGGAAAAGCATGCCTCTCAAAATATTTTTTATCTCTAATTTAAGCTTTGAGCTCTGGCACCTCTACAAATCTCCGCTTCCCTCTGTGAAGGGCCTATCTATTTACTTTTATGCAATTTTTATTTCTATTTTGAGTCTTCATCTTCTCTTATAAAGCGCCAACTGGGGGGCACTATAGCCGTACTTGTGCATTGGATGTAACTAATATTGAGTGTGTTTCATGAATGGATCAATTATTGAGCATGAATGGCTATGGATAACTTTCTTTAGCATTGATATTTTGAAAGACATGGTTGTTTGTTGGGATGCCTGAGTATTAATGTCTTTATGTCAAATTATAGACTATTGTTTTGAATCACTCTTGTCTTCATACTCATGCCATGATTATACATATGATCAAGATTATGCTAGGTAGCATTCCATATCAAAAATTATCTTTTTTATCATTTACCTACTAGAGGACGAGCAGGAATTAAGCTTGGGGATGCTGATACGTCTTTGTCGTATCTATAGTTTTTGATTGTTTCATGCCAATATTATACAACTTTCACATACTTTTGGCAACAATTTATATGATTTATTGGACTAACATATTGATCCAGTGCCCAGTGTCAGTTCTTGTTTGTTGCATTTTTTGTTTAGCAAAATATCCATATCAAACGAAGTCCAAACACGATTAAACTTTATGGAGATCTATTTTGGAATAAATCTGATTTTTGGGAGTTGGAATCAACAAAAATGGAGGCCCACGACCTCCACCACCCATCAGGGTACGCCGGGCACCCCCTAGCATACCGAGGTGTCTTGTGGGCCCCCCTTAAGTCGAAGTCGGCTGGGGCTCTTCTTCGGACGCAAGAAAATAATTTGTGGAAAAATCGTGTAAAAATTTCAGCGCAATCAGAGTTATGGATCTCTGGGAATTTAAGGAACGGTGAAGGGCCAGAAAACAGGAGCGTGAAACAGAAGAGAACAGAGAGGGAGATCCAATCTAGGAGGGGCTCCTGCCCTACCACCGCATGGCAACCATGGACCAGAGGGAGAACTCTCCTCCCATCCAAGGGCCAAGGAAGAAGAAGAAGAAGGGGGGGGGCTCTCTCCCTCTCACCTAGTGGCGCCGGAACGCCGTCGGGGCAATCATCGTGTGACGACGATCTACTCCAATAACTCCGTCATCTTCACCAAGATCTTCATCACCTTCCCCCATCTATGTACAGCGGTTCACTCTCCCGCAACCCGCTGTACCCTCTACTTGAACATGGTGCTTTATGCTCAATATTATCATCCAATGATATGTTGCCATCCTATGATGCTTGAGTAGATTTTTGTTGTCCTATCGATAATTGGTGAATTGCTATGATTGGTTTAATTTGCTTGTGGTTACGTTGCTGCCCTTTGGTGCCCATCATATGAGCACGCATGTGGATCACACCATAGGTTTAGTTGTATATTAATAGGATTATGCATTGGAGGGCAAGGGTGGAAGTTTCTTCCTACCATGGAAATTGATGCATACCGGATTGAAGGGGGACCAATATATATCTTAATACTATGGTTGGGTTTTACCTTAATGAACATTAGTAGTTGCGGATGCTTGCTAATAGTTCCAATCATAAGTGCAAAGAATTTCAAGTAAGGGATGACATGCTAGCAGTGGCCTCTCCACATAAAAACTTGCTATCGGTCTAGTAACGTAGTCGATTGCTAAGGGACAATTCCACAAATCCTACCACTACTAATCCACACTCGTTATACTAATTTAATTGTACTTTAATTAGAAAAACACCTACGTTTTATTTTTACGTTCTTTATTATCTTGCAAACTTATCCCATTACACCCACAAAGTACTTCTAGTTTTATTCTTATTCTAGGTAAAGCAAACATTAAGTGTGCGTAGAGTTGTATCGGTGGTTGATAGAACTTGAGGGAATATTTCTTCTGCCTTTAGCTTCTCATTGGGTTCGACACTCTTATTTATCAAAAAGGCTACAAACAATCCCCCTATACGTGTGGGTTATCAAGTACACACAGTCATATCTCTCTATTTTGATTTGATCCCCACAAATTCTCAACTTTTATTTCCGTGGATTCTGTTTTATCTATGCCTGCTATGTATTTGACAAAAATCCAAGTAGGTTGAGGCGAAGATTTTGTGGTTAGGTTTTTACTCTAGTATTCCATCTTTTTCTGAAATTTAGCTCCAATGAACTAAAAAATTTTGGCATCCCTTTTTTCCCTGTAGGGCATTATCATCTCACATAACCTGGCGAGCTCACTCCTTACTAATTCTATGTACCAGTTCTATAGCTTTATTCACTGAACTGAGAAATGATGTTTGCACTCAGTTAGATGTTGTTTGCTCAATTTTGACTATGCCGATTGTAATAATCAATCTATTTGATATGGGCCCTATAAGCTCCTTCGTTGATCTTTGGTTATAGATCCCGGAGCTGTCATTGATGTATTGGGAGACATTTGTTAGAACCCATTATCACCTTTTTTGGCTGTGGTTCATCTTTGCCATATGATGTGTTAGTAAACTAACTGAGAATGTTAGATAATTTTATATGGATTTCGATCTTGCAGCTGCAGAAACGCGTTGTATGTGGTGGGGGGTTATTTCTGGTTCAGTAATACCATTTTGGAGTGTCCCGTGTTTGCAACTATCCTTATGTGCAGCACCTGCTAACAAGGCATCAGAGAAAATTAAAGGGACAAACAAAGTAAGCTAAAAATAAAAGTATCCACTTGTATATGGTTCTTTGCACTTGTAGGGTCGAAAGTATGTCTAGAGGGGGAGTGATTAGACTACTTGACCAAATAAAACTTCAGCTTTTCCCAATTTTAGTTTTAGGCAGATTTTTAACAACTTAGAACAAGTCAAGAAATCTCAATACAATTCAAGCAAGCATGCAAAGAGTATATGTGCAGCGGAAAGTAAAACATGCAACTTGCAAGAAAGTAAATGGGAGGAGTTTGGAGGGAGCAAACACAATGTTGACATGGAGATTTTTGGCGTGGTTCCTGTCGCGTATCGTGTTCCGGCAAAACCCTTAAGGTTCGAACACTAGGGTGCGCACGAAGATTTCCTCCCACCGAATCTCGCTCTCAGCCTTGCCGCGATCCCTAAGCTAGATTGTTGAACTCACAGCACAAGAGGCGCAAGATTTATACAGGTTCGGGCCATCGTTGTGTTGTAATACCCTACTCCTGTGTGTGGTGGTGGATTGCCTCTTGGACTGATGATGAACAGTATAGGGGAAAAACAACCTCGCGAGGAGAGGTGTTCTTGGGCTGGTGTGGTGTGTGGATGAACTTCGCTTCTCTCTTCTACTATGGTGGCTAGCCCTATTTATAGAGGCCCTGGTCCTCTTCCCAAATATTGAGAGGGAAGGGATCCAACAACGGCCATTTTGAAAGGGGACAACTAGTACAAGCTATCCTGACTAAAGGTGGTCTTCGCCTCTCAAAGGTGTTGGTGATGACGCCGTCTTGGGCTCCACGATGACCTCCATCCTGCCGTCCTGTTGGTCTTGGTATTGTCGCACCAATATGGAAACCTTTGCCTGATGCCTCGGTACTCCCGCCTGCGCTTGCCCCCTTTGCACCAAAGAGGAAACGAGGACACTACGTGGGCTGGCGCCTGCCTGGTCTTGATCGTCATGGCTTGTGTCATGGGCACCTCGCGAGGTACCTCTTGCCTTGATCTCTCCGCCTCCTCGCGAGCCTGCCTGGTGAGGCCACTCCTGAGGAGGCCTTGTGTCATCCGCCCCGCGAGGCTTGGCCCCTCGCGAGGGTCTTGAGTGTTCGGTTGATGAAGACGGGTCGTACTGGGCCACTAGTTGAGCCACGCCACAGGCCGTAGGCAGGCAAGTCTGGGGACCCCCGTTCCTAGAACATCGACAGTAGCCCCCGGGCCCTAGGCGTGCTCAGACTTGGCTTAGCAACAAAGCGAAAGGGCAAGTGCGGAGCGCCACGGTCCCCAACAGCCTGCGGCCTTGGTCGACGCGTGGCAAAATTGGACGTGGGCGTCTCCGCTTCCCCATGCTGCCTCGGCAACTGCCTGATTTGACGAGTCCCTGCTGCATGCAAAGAGAGTTATCATTACCTGCGATCGTGGAGGTCGATGGTTGGCCTTCCTGGGACTATAAATACGAAGGGGCGAGATCCCCCGTTGCCCATCTCTTCTTGCTCCGCCTGCTCCGCCTGCTTCTTCTCCCTTGCTCCATCTTCATTATCGATGCCAATGGCACCGATCCGTAGATTCTCGGCCGAAGAGAAGGGGAAGGCTCCCCGGGAGGGACCTGACCCGCTGCCGCCAAAGAAGAGGTCGGCCCACCGCTGCAGTGAAGTCGTGGGGCTGGAGATGACGAGGCCTTGGTGTGAGCGGTGACCTCCTGGGTTTCCGCTACCCTTGTATGCCCAAGACGAGGGCTCTGGAGAAAGGGATGGCGAGTGACGCCACCCGCGCCGCAGGCGACGTCAAAGAGCCGTGGCGGCGCGCGCCGTCGCTCCTGGAGTCCATGCCGCAGACTCCTCTCGCGAGCTCGTGCTGCACGCGGCGATGCCTCCAAGCACCTGCATTCGCTTCCCTTCGTTTTTCACCATCGAGATGCCGCCAAGGGGGCCTCTCGAGCTTTGGCTGCAGCACGCCGACTGTGGCGCTCTGGCGATCGGAGCGGAGGTTGAAGTCGTTGCCCCGGGCAAGGTCTTCATGACCCGAGGCTGGGGCGAGGTCGCCCGGGTCTGCCGAATGGGGGGCACCCTCGTGATTCATTTTGAATACGATGGCGCCTCCTTGTTGTCCTTCAAAGTCTTCAACACAGAAGGCTGCCACGGGGGGTGCTGCCCCAGAAGAGGCAGTCAGGACATCGACGTGGCAGGGGCTAGGCCTGCCGTTCACTTCCCCAACGGCTCCTCCGGCAGCATCAGTGATGCTTGGGAGTCCAGTGACTCTCTCGAGCTCTTCTTGACTCCAGAGACGAGCGACGACAGCTACGTGCCCCCGAGCTCGCGCTGTGCTCGGAGCAAGGCGGCTACATCAGGCCGTCGCCGCAGCTGATCTGGATGGAGTTGGCATCGGCCTCCCATGGCCCACTGTTGATGATGGCGTCGGCCATGGAGGTGAGGGTAGTTAGGGCTCCTTAGGATTCTCGTCTTTTGTTCCCTGCGATGAATCAAGAAAACACCCCATGGGGGCATGTAAAGGGTTCGCGATGTCTTTTGCTGATGTGATCCTATTATGAAACTGTGTGAATGCTTGTCCTATCCCGGCTTGGTTCCCCCTTTCTAACCTCGCGAAGGTGTAGTGCTCTATGCCGACAGGTCCCGGTCCCCAGGCAGGCTGCAGCTGTCGCTGGTATGCCAAGTCGCAATGCCGTGGTCAAGGCCAGGAGGTGAGCGGCCCGAGGTCCAGTAAGAGCCCCTGAGGCGCGATGCTCAAGAGGTCCCCTTTAGCGTGCAAGCAGCCGCCGAGAGGTGAGAAAGGAAGGCACCGTTGCCGTCACAGAGCCACATCAAGTGTGGATTCCACGCTGCATCGATTAGCTATGCCAGGCATGAAACTTATCTTGGTAATATGGAGTCGTTCCCTCGTGTTGCACCGGACTTGTACGTCGGCAGCTGTGGCGCAGCTAGGTTAGGCCCTCGCGAGCTTTCCCTTTCTTCCCCACACTCTCCTTCATGCTCTACGTCCTTAGGTCTCGGCCCTCGAGTGAGCTCAGCCACCGCTGGTATGCCAGGTCGCGATGCCGTGGTCAAGGCCAGGGGGTGAGGGCTGGAGAGCCAGTAAGAGCTCCTGAGTCACGATGCTCAGGAGCCCCCTTTTTAACGCGCAAGCGGATCGCGTGGGAAAGAGAGAGAGAGCTTGTGGTGCCGCCCACTGTAGACCTCAGGAGGTTCCTGTAAATCAGCATGAGGAAAGCACGGGTTGCCATTATGATTGTCGGCCGGCCATTGGTTGCTCTGAGAGAGAGGTGAGGGCACTGAGGGCCTTTTGAGGTGACACGTGCGGGGTTGCCGCGGGCCAGAGCTCGACCACTCAGATTTGTCGACATTGCAGGGACGGACCCATACGCAAGCGCCTTGCCAGCGCGAGCGGCTCCCGTGGTAGACGTCAATCGAGCAGGCGATTATCACAGGCAAGTTAGGTATGAACGGCAAATCAGCTTAGGTAAACGCAGAATGGACACATGCCAACGGGCGCTCATCCTGACGCGGGACCTCCTGAGATGCCAACCTCCCAAGGCCTTGAGCTGAGTGGTGTCTTCTTCTTCTTGGGGACTGCCTCAGGAGGGTTCTCTCCCTTACTGTCTGGGTCCTCGATTGATGCAGCTTGGAAGGCGCGCTCGAGGGAGCACACCACATGTCTCTCTTCGCAGGGGACCGTGATGATCCCACTGCTTCCTGGCATCTTGAGGACGTTGTAGCCGTGGTGGGTCACCGCCATGAACTTGGCCAGGGCTGGATACCCGAGGATGACATTGTATGGTAGGTGGATGTGGGCGACGTCGAAGTCGATGAGCTCGGTGCGGTAGTTGTTGCGCTTGCCGAAGGTGATAGGGAGGCGGACCTGCCCTATTGGGGTGGTGGAACCGTCGGTGACTCCTGAGAAAGGCTTGGTCGGCTGGAGCTGATCGTATGGCACTTGAAGGTTATCAAACATCTCGACGGACAAGACGTTAAGCCCTGCGCCTCCATCAATGAGGGTCCTGGTGACTTGCAGGTTGCTGATGACTGGGGAACAAAGCATCGGGAGGACGCCAGCAGTAGCCGCGCACTTGAGTTGATCTGCTGAGTTGAAGGTGATGGCGCACTTGGACCACCTGAGCGGGCGCGTGGCCTCGAGCCTGGGGAGGACTGCATTCACCTTGCGAGCAAACTGCTTGAAGATGCGCTGAGAGGCTGGGGCCTGAGCTCCGCCCAAGATGCAAGCGATAGCACATGGCTCCAGGAAGCCCCTAGCCCCCTCGTCCTGGTGATGGCCATCATTCCTTCGTGGCGGTGGCGGCAGAGGAGGAAGGCCTGAGTTATCCTGCGGGCGGTCTTCGCGAGGCTCATCCCTCCAGGCGCCCTCGCGAGGCTGGTCCTGCCAACGATCCTCGTGAGGTCGGTCATGCCACTCCTGGCGAGGGGCATGGTCGTCCCATCATCCTCCGCCACGTCCTCCTCCTCGGCCATAGCCCCGGTCATTGCACTCGGGGCGTCGACTGAAGCATCCTTCTCGAACGGCCCTGAGCTCCTGGCATTCGTTGGTGTTGTGGGTGTGGAGGTTTTGGTAGGCACAGAACGGTCGGCTGCCCTTGGACGACTCCGGCTGGTCCCTGCCGTGCTTTGTGTCTGGTTCTGCTGCAAGCACGGCTGCTCCTTTGCGCTTCACATCCTTGGCCTTGGCTTTCTTTTCCTTCGGGTCAGCGGCTGGAAGTTCAAGGAGGGAGAGGCGTCCTTCCTCAGCTCTTGCGCACTTGGTCGCCAGGTTGAACAGCTCCAGGGATGTGCACAACTCCTCGTGGATGGCGAGCTCCTCCTTCATCTTGACGCCACAGATGCCATCAGAGAACGCTGAGATGATGGCCTTGTCCGTCACCTTAGGGATCTTGAGGCGGGCGTTGTTGAAGCGCTGGATGTATTTCTGCAGGGTCTCCCCAGGCTGTTGCTTAATGCGGCACAGGTCACCCGCGGCCGAGGGGCGGTCGCGAGTGCCATGGAAGTTGGCGATGAAGCGGCTGCGCATCTCATCCCAGGAGGAGATCGAGCCAGGAGGCAGATTCAGAAGCCATGTGCAGGCACCGTCCTTGAGTGCCATGGGAAACCATCTCGCCATGACCTTCTCGTCTCTGTTGGGAGCCTCGATGCCCAGCTCTTAAAGCTTAAAAGAACTCCGCAGGGTCGGCAGTACCGTCATAGCGATGGGGCAGGTCCGGCTTGAACTTGCCCGGCCAGGCGATGCTACACAGCTCGGTGGTGAAGGCACGGCAACCTGCTGTGGTCACCGGGGCCCTTTGCTGACGTGGAGCTTCCTCTTGGTGGTACCTGCGCACTGCAGTGGCAGTATGGGGTCTTGGCACACTGGTGCAGGGACGCGGTCTTGTCGCGCCTATGCAAGGAGCACGGGAGCGCCTTTTGAGTCCGAGGGACTTCTTGGCAGCTTCTTTCTTGTCGGGCAGGCGCTGGATGCGGTGGGTCACGTCCAGGGGCCGCGCGCCTTGGAGCCAGGGCGCCGTCTTGGTTGAGAGGTGGCATAGGCGCTCCCTGAGCCACGTCGTCCATGCCCGACAGAGGGCGAGGTAGCGAGAGGGACGACACGGGAGAGCCCCCTGCGGTGCTGATGAGCTCGGTGATGCGAGCGAGCCATTCTTCATAGAGGTTGTCGACGGGGCGGTAGTGCAGGAGCTCACATGCCAGAAGCAGCACGGCCTGCGCGTCCGTGGGGGCGTGATGAGCGTGAGACGATGAACTAGCCGGGGTCAGTGACGGAGTGGCGGTGCGGCCTTCCCGCCGCATCAAGGGGTGCAGCGAAGATGTTTGCTGCTCGTTCCCCGCCGGGCCGGTGGCGGCGTTGGCGGCAGGCGACGGAGAACGACGAGGAGGTCCGCTGACAGGAGCCGTTTGGGCGACGCGAGCGGTGAGAGCAGCCCGGTGCTCGGCGCGGGCTCAACGGGCGTCTGACATGGATGCGACAAAGCGATGGGACGCAGATCAGCGGAAGGAAGATTCCGACGCACCCCTACCTGGCGCGCCAAATGTCGGGTATCGGGTTCCGGGAAAACCCTTAAGGTTCAAACAGTGGGGTGCGCACGGAGATTTCCTCCTGCCGAATCTCGCTCTCAGCCTCGCTGCGATCCCTAAGCTAGATCAATGACCTCACAGCACAAGAGACGCAAGATTTATACAGGTTCGGGCCACCGTTGTGGTGTAATACCCTACTCCTGTGTGTGGTGGTGGATTGCCTCTTGGGCTAATGATGAACAATACAGGGGAAGAACAGCCTCGCGAGGAGACGTATTCTTGGGCCGGTGTGGTGTGCGGATGAACTTTGCTTCTCTCTTCTACTGTGGTGGCGAGCCCTATTTATAGAGGCCCTGGTCCTCTTCCCAAATATTGCGCGAACGACCATTTTGAAAGGGGAAAGCTAGTACAAGTTATCCTGACTAAAGGTGGTCTTCGCCTGTCAAAGGTGCTGGTGATGACGCCGTCTTGGGCTCCACGGTGACCTACGTCCTGCCGTCCTAATGGTCTTGGTCTTGTTGAACCGATATGGAAACCTTTGCCTGATGCCTCGGTACTCCGCGCCTCCGCTTGCCCCCTTTGCACCAAAGAGGAAACGAGGACACCGCACGGGCTGGCGCCCGCTTGGTCTTGATTGTCATGGCTTGCGTCATGGGCACCTCGCGAGGTACCTCTTGTCTTGATCTCTCCGCCTCCTCGCGAGCCTTCCTGGTGAGGCCACTCCTGAGGAGGCCTTGTGTTGTCCGCCCCGCGAGACTTGGCCCCTCGCGAGGGTCTTGAGTGTTTGGTTAATGAAGACGGGTCGTACTGGGCCACTGGTTGAGCCACGCCGCAGGCCGTAGGAAAGCAAGTCTGGGGACCCCCGTTCCCAGAACACCGACAGTTCCGATAGGTGGTGCTATCGTACATCCACGTTGATGGAGACTTCAACCCACGGAGGGTAACGGTTGCGCGAGTCCACGAAGGGCTCCACCTATGTAGGGTCCACGAAGAAGCAACCTTGTCTATCCCACCATGGCCATCGCCCACGAAGGACTTGCCTCACTAGGGTAGATCTTCACGAAGTAGGCGATCTCCTTTCCCTTACAAACTCCTTGGTTCAACTCCACAATCTTGACGGAGGCTCCCAAGTGACACCTGACCAATCTAGGAGACACCACTCTAAAAAAGGTAATAGATGGTGTGTTGATGATGAACTCCTTGCTCTTGTGCTTCAAATGATATTTTCCTCAACACTCAACTCTCTCTCACATATTTGGCTATGGTGGAAAGATGATTTGAGTGGAAAGCAACTTGGGGAAGGCTAGAGATCAAGATTATTATGGTAGGATTGGAATATCTTGGTCTCAACACATGAGTAGGTGGTTTTCTCACAGAAAATGAGTAGTGGAACCATAGGTATGTTCTAATGGCTCTCCTCACGAATGAAGAATGGGTGGAGGGGTATGTATAACCTCCACACAAAATCTAACCGTTACACACAGATTCCCAAACTCGGTGGGACTGAATCATAAAACTCGGTCAGACCGATCCACGTAAAAATATGAACGTTAGAGTTTTCGGTGGGACCGATTTAGTCATCTCGGTGAGACTGATGTGCTAGGGTTAGGGCATAACGTAATCTCAGTGTGGCCGATCGCATAAACTCTGTGGGACCAATTTTAGCAATAGGCACATAGAGGGTTGGTCAGGCAAACTCGATGGGACCGATTCGCTCACTTTGGTGGAACAGAAGTGTTACGAAAAGGAAACATGGAGTTTGCAATGCAGACTCAGTGGGACCTATTTGCTCATTTCGGTGTGACCGAAATGTTAGAAAAAGGAAACAGGGAGTCTGCAATCCCATCTTGATGAGACCGAGATCCCTATCGGTATGACTGAAGTAACTAGGGTCTATGGCAGTGGCTATGTCAAATTAAACTTGGTGGCGCCGGATAAATCAAATCGGTGGGGCCGAATTTCACTTTTTGGTTTAGGACATATGTGGATGTGAGAAAGTGGTTGAGGGTTTTGGAGCATATCACTAAGCATTTTGAGCAAGTAAGCCATTAAGCAGCACCTCATCCCCTTTTAATAGTATTGTCTTTCCTATGGACTCAATGTGATCTTGGATAACTAAAATAAAAATGTAGAGTCTTGAGCTTGTTGCCAATATGTGTCCTTAGCATTTTGAGGGTTCGACATCTCTAGTCCATGCCATGCCAATCATTGAACTTTCTGAAATGATCATCTTGAAAGAGCATTAATTCAAAGAACCATATGTTGTTAAGAATTAGCAAAACCACCCAGGGATTAGTTGCACTTTCAATCTCCCCCTTTTTGGTAATTGATGACAACATATAGATAGAAGCTTCGACAAAAGATAATAAGAATAAAGTACATCGTCGCTTTGAGAAGTATGTGATAAGTAAGAGCTCCCCCTAAATTTGTGCATTGTTTAAAATTTGCTTTGGACTGCAAATGCACAATCTGTTAGGATCATGGGTTACTCTTCCATGTCACATGCAACTTGGTAGAGCACTCAAAATGATAAGAAATAAGAACAAGCACTCATCACCAAGGCAAAATGAATGATCATACAAGAGATAGATAATGTCATCATTCAAGCACAAGCATAAAGTATGATATGATCAAGCACATGATCATACAAAGTATCTCACACACATGCATAAAGTATCTCAACCAAGCAAGCAAAGCAAATAAGTAGCAAAAAGAAGCAAATCTCTCTCTCTCTCTCTCTCCGAAGCCTATGATCTATACACTTTCTCCCCCTTTAGCAACAAGTTGCCAAAAAGCTCGAAAATGCATAGTGTTATGCATCTCTCTAGGCTTGATCTTCGGAAGGAGGTGTTTAGATGACTCTAAGGATGAAAGCATCAGTTGAAGATGTTGGAGCTGGATGGGTTGCGACTAGAGGGGCAACTGGAGCTGTGGGAGCTGTGGCTGCAGGTGCTGAAGCTGTTGTTCTTGTGTCTGGCACTAGCACTGCTGCAGACCTCTGTCCTCTAGGTACTCTATGGAACACCTGTGTAGTTGCTTTGCCTTTCCTCACCTCTGCTTCTTCCTGGAGCTCTTCAACTGTTGACTGTATCTCAGTCACTTTCAAGTCAAGATCATAGAATTTAGTTTCAATTATCCTCTCCAAGATCTCTTGGTTCTGAGTCAGGGTGGCCAGTCCTTTCTCAGTCCTCAAGGTTTCTTGAATCAGATATCCAAGATGGTCTTGCTTTGACTTGAGGAACACTTCTGAAGCTTCTACATCACTGGGCATCCTTTCTGCTTTTTCTGCTTTGGCTTTTTGTCTCTTTTCTTGTGCCTCTAGGGAAGTGGGATCTTTAGTTGTCATGACAACAGTGTTGTCCTCAAAGTCTGGATGCAAAGGCAAATGCTCTTTTTCCAACAGATACACTCCCTTGGGCATCTTGGAATTGATCAGCATTTGAATGTGTGGTGCATACCCACATGATCTTTTCTGGTCAGCTGCTGTCCTCTTGATTGTCTCAACAATCAAGCTCATAACCTTCAACTTCTGTGGCATAACATCAAACAGCTGTAACAAGTTGATGGAATGGCCTCTGATCATTCTGTGATCTCCAGATTTGGGCAACAGAGTGTGCCTCAATATGGTTTTTATGGCGGCCAAACCTGACAACAAGTAGTAGACTGACCAAAACTTATGTGTTTCCAAGGCCTTATCTGGAATTTCCTTATACATATTGTCCATGAGTTATGATCCTTCTTCTTCTCAGCATAGACATCAATGTCATTCTCTTCTTCTTCAGGTGCATTTATGAGCTTGGCCCACTCATCAATTGTAGATTGGTGCCTCTGACCTTCAGTCATCCACACAATCCTTCCATCAGGATAAAAATGAGCTATGGAGTAGAATTGCATAACGAGCTCATCATTCCACTTTGTCAACTCTTGACCAACAAAGTCATCAACACCATTGGACTTGAAACTTTCATGCACTCCTGGGAAATGATCTGCATGTGCATCAATGAATTTCCAATCAAACCATCTCATGTCACTTACAATGGGCTTCTTGTCCAGCAAAACTATCTCATAAAAATCTTGTTGCTCTTTGGTGTGGAACCTGTAGTCCACTGCAGTCCTACTCCTCACAACATATCGATCTGCTTGTCTCCATCTTCTGAGACCTGCATCCTTTCTCTCCTTCATTTTTTCAGCTATTGGGTGACTGTCATCATGGTCTGGAATTTTAGGTTTGAGCTTCCTGAGCATTGGGGCTTCAACATCTTCTGCAGCTTCAGGCACTGGGGCCTTGTTCTTATCTGAAGCAGGTATGTTCCTGGTGCTTCTCTTTGGAGCTGTCTTGGTGGCTTGAGCTGGAGCTTTGGGGGCTGTCTTGGGCTTTGAAGGAGCTGCCCTAGACTTGATGGCATCCCCCATCAGCTTTTGAGACTTGGCAGGAGGTGCTTGTGGCTCATCCTCCTCACTAGCAGAGTCCCTCCTCATGGATGGATTTCTAAGCACTCTAGCAGTGGTTTTCATGAGTATCTTCTTCCCTTCTTCACCCGATCTTTGCTCAAGTGAGAATTTCATGGTCTTTTGAGTTGCTCCCCTGGCCTTAGACATCGGTACTCTCCTGGCAGGGTCCTTCGCATTCTTTCCTAGCGTGGAAGCAGCATCACCATATTCTTTCTTTAGCACTTTCTTCTTTGAGCTGACTTCCTCAATCTCAAAGTCTTCATCTTCAAAGTCTGATGTTTTCTTCTTTCTCTGCCTAGCTTGAGCCTTAGGCAGGTTGCTTGGAGTGCTCCTGCTTCCTTCATCATAGCTTCCAAAGGGACTAGTGCCCTCACTCAAGTCCATCTGCTCCTCTGACTTGTTCTGACTGTCACTTTGATCAGACATTCTGCATAGCAAACTGAGAACTGACCTTGTGAATAATTGTAGATGAGATAGAGTAGATGAGCATCACAAAGTGCAGAGCTTTTGCAAAAAGAATGATTCAAAAACTTAGTTTTAGTTTTCTACATGAAGCATTTCGGAGCTACCGATTTGTAAATCTTGGTGACACCGAAGCAACTTTGGAGTCTAAACATGTGGAATTGGTTAGACCGAGACACAGTTCGGTGACTCCGAGTTTGCTAGGATTTCAGAAAGTCTTGGTATCAGTTACACCAATTTGCTACTTTCGGTCAGCCGAAAATCACTTGTGCACTGGCCTAAGCCAAATCGGTGGGACCAATTCCTACAATTCGGTCGCTCTGAGATGAGTCCGGTGGAAACCTAACCCTAAATTTTCAACTCAAATCTAATCTAGAGGATGTTTTCTATGGATGGATCAATCTCATACTTGGAAAGAAACATGGCATTGCCTTTGTGCTAGGAATCGGAGTTAAAATAAAGCACAAAGAGTTGAGCTCATACCCTAGCTTGGTGATGAGATCGCTACGGTGACAACGAAGGGGAGGTTTTCCGTTGACGGCGGCGGAGACCAATGGCGGGAGGTCGCTGGCGACGAGAAGACGATCCGGAGACCAGGAGGCAGAGAAGGACACACGCGAGCGAAGAGGTTTTGGAGTAATTTCCAAATTCTGACCCGACGATATATATATCCTGGCACTGTCGGTGTGACCTAGTGAAACAACTCGGTGGCACTGAGATGCAGAATCACAAGCGATTACTGCAACTCGGAGAGACCGAAAAGTTCTAATCGGTTGCACCGAGATTGAAAACTTCATCAACCTAGTGAACTTGGTGTGACCGAAATGGAGGAGTCGGTTAGACCGAAATACACAAAGAGGTTTTGGAAGTTTTAAGTCTATGACAAAACGGGACTCCGAGTGCTCCTCACATAGAGGGTTTAAATTTGACTTAGATCAAACTTTATGATGTAGCATGAATAGACTTTGAGAAGAGAAAAGCATATATAGCTAGAGGGAGTTCTTAGGCATTCTTGTCCATCCATTTGGCAAAAGGAGAAAATCCAAACAATCAAAGCAACAAATGGATGTCCTCGAATGAGAAAAGTATGCAACCAACATGCTCACACAATAAAATAGCAAATGAAATATGTGGCAAAGCATGCACAATTACTCTAGCATCTATCAAGCAATTGGCAATGACTAGGTCATCTATATATAAGTATATTGACTTAGGAGTCAAATGAGAACATTTGATCATAGGTCATACTCATCGTTTAAGCACAAGTGGGGTTACACTTTTACATAAAGCATTGTTGTGTTCACACAATTAGAGTTGCTTTAGCTCAATTCTTAGAGTAAAGCTCCCCGTAGATGTGATATGCCCCCTAAGAGGGATGAACTAACCTTGGGTTTTGTCGATGATGACTTCATGTAAATATTGAAGATGTGGATGATCATTGTTGATGTAGATCATTTGAAGCAATCCATTGGAGTGAGTTGCACTTTAAATACCTACATGGGTTAGTCCCACAAGGAACAAACAAGGATATCCAGAGACATAGAGTGAAGCACACACATGATGATGTCCATGATAGCATTAGGTTACCTTGTACCTTGTCTTACCAACAAGAGGGTTTGTGACTCCTTGAACTAGTGCAAGATGTGGAAGTTGTTTGCACTTGTCCTTGCCAAAATGAATATGAGTGAAGTATGTTGACGGAGTCACCCTCAAGAACTCTCTAGTTCTTCTTCTTCGGGATCCACATCATCTTGATGGGAATCCTTAGGGTTGTAGATGTACTTGATGAAGTAGAACTTGTTGTAGTCTTGGGAACACACTTGACCAAGGCCTTCGGAGCATCTTGAAATGCATCAATATCCTCTTGAAGCTTGTCCTTTCCTTTTAGCTTGTGGTGGAAGATCATCTTGAGCTTGTGTCCCCTTAAAGGAAGTAGGGTCATACTTCTCTTGTCGAGGAAGAAACTTCGTCTTAGGGTATTGATCTTCTTCCCACTCAACTACATTGGGATTGAACTTTCGTTCAAAACCAACACCTTGATTCTTCCGGTGCCTTCCTTGCTTGCGTACAATTTCCTCAAATTGCTTACTGCCGGCAAGGCTTTCGTAAACACCTTTCTCTATAATTCCCTTCAATAAGCTATTTTATTGATCAAGTGTAACTTGGCTAAGAGAGTCATTAGTGGAATCAAGATAATTACTAGAAGCAACAATATTGGATTTAGCATGATTATTTTTACTACTAGAAGAAGAATCTTTCTTGTTATTGTTGCTAGATTTTACTTATGGCATGTAAGTAGACAAGAGTAAACGCTTGGCAATGTAAGAAGAACTTTTCTTCCGAAGATTATCATTGGTGACCTTTAAGAACCCATGCTCTTGCTCAAGATTGAGCTTTTCGAAGCGTAACTTCTCATGAGTTTTTAAAAGTTCTCGATGATCTTCTAAAGTAGTTTCATGAGCTAACTTAAGAGTGTTTAGTTCTTTAGTTAGACACTCAATCTCCTTCTTATCATTGTCATTCATTTTATCTTGATTAACATGATTAATTGACGTTTCATCGTAGTATTCATCACTAGAGTTGCCAACAAGTAAATCAACATCACCTAGCAAATCATCTTCATCACTATTGAAATCAACATACTCGGGGTGTGATACCTTGGGGCCTTTAGCCATGAAGCATCGTCCAATTCCTTCATTTGGCGAGTCAAATATGTCATAGGAGTTGGTTGACACAAGTGCTAGACCGGCAACACCTTCATATTGAGTATATTCGGAGTCAAAGAGATAACTTCTCTCGGAGTGGTGGTCGGAGTCGGAACCGGATACCCATTCACCAACATGAGCTTGATGTCTTCATTTTGTGTAGCTCCTTGATTATTTGTCCTTCCTTTTCGAATCCTTGCTTCTTCAAGAGGTTCTTTGTTCATAGTGATCATCTCTACTCCTTCTCTCTCTTCACTACTAGGGAAAACCCTAGCAGTAGCGCGGGTATTTTGCCTATCAGTAGCGCGAGATGCCGCACTACTGATAAGGCGCTACTGATAACATAAAGCAGTAGCGTGTGTCATCCCATGCTACTGCTATACATGGCTAGCAGTAGCGAGCTTTAGTGCAGAGCGCTGGTGCTAATATCTGCAACGCTTTTTAGAAGGAAGCGCTACTGGTAAGGGAGCACTACTGCTACTTTATTCCCCTCGCTACTGCTAGTTTTATTAGTTTCTGTTTTTTTTCATATTTGTTTTGTATTTGAATAGGCTTTATACAATAATCTTTAGCATATCACACACATACAAATGTAATTATAGCATATACATACAAATAGTCTCATCAAATCATGTCATCATCATAATCATCATCCAACACAAAGTGGTCTCTCGTCATCATCTCAAAAATAGCAATACAAGTCTTAATTACTTGCAACTACACCATCATCCATCTAAACAATGATATACGCGAGAAGATCTATCACTATGAGTGAGAGCGGAACTATGCAGTACATGAGTTCGTATCCCTCTCTCGCATTAGCATGAACCTAAACTAAATACTCGCTGTCGCTCGGAAACCGGAAACCGGTACACCTGGGCCTGATACTCCGACCACTCGTCGTATACTCCTGGCGTAGCACTTCTTCGCCATCGATGATTTATGCACCTGCATCGCCACATGAGTCGATGATATGCAACATATATAGTTGAGCAACAGAAAGAGACAGACTTGGCAAAAATAGAAGCAACATATCATAAGCATAAATAACAAAGTTCACCGTACCCAAAATGCCCTAACTAGAGTGATCTTCGCTATTCGAGGAGGACGGTTTAATTACATCACAAATAAAGTTTCGTCGTGCATAACTCAAAGTTTTGTCATATAGAAAGTATTGACTAAATGTACACATTGTCATATATCGACAATCACTCCAACATGTCGTGCCATCCATCCAAGTCAGGGAGATAGTCCCCGAGCTTAGTGAAAGGCTTTAGGTCGCACTAGTAGAAAAAGGACCTAATTTGAGACACATTAGTCTCGGTTCAATTTCGGCCCGGTACTAATGGTACCATTAGTCCCGGTTCAAACAGCTATGCATTAATGTCGGTTCGTGTTGAACCTTTAGTATCGGTTCGTGCCACGAACCAGTACTAAAGGGCTGGTGGCAGGCTGGCGTCAGGCCGGGGCCCCACGAGCCCCTTTAGTCCCGGTTCGTGGCATAAACCGGTACTACAGGGCTAACCTTTAGTACTGGTTTGTGCCACGAACCGGGACTAAAGGGTTCTGACCAATAGTCTCGGTTGGAGACACAAACCGGGACTAAAGGGTCTGTTTTCAAACTCTACCCCCCTTGTGGATCGCCTTTTCAGTTTTGTAAAAAGCAAAAGAAAATGATAAAAACTTCAAAAATAAAAATCCTTCGAGATGTAGTTATGTTACTACATCTACTAGTTAGGAAAATTAAAAAACTTAAATTTAGACATGTTTAAGTGTTATGAAAATGTAAAACGGTCATATCTTTTGCATATGATGTCAAAAAAATGCATAATATATAAAAAAATCAGCACGAAAATCCGCATCCGATTTTGACTACCTACGGCCTGTTTGCAATTTTTTAGAATCCTCAGATTCTAAAAGGAAAAAAGATATGCTCAAATTTCAGTTTTTTTTAATTTTCATTAAATCTGGTCAAATTGTCGTCAAACTACGATCAAACTAATTATTCAAGAAATATTAGTGTTAATAAATAATTATTTTAGTTTTTTTACTTTTGGTCAAATTATGGTCAAACTATGGTCAAATCTGGTCAAACTATGGTCAAACTACTTATTCAAGAAATATTTCAGTTACTAAATAATAATTATTTTTTAGAATAATAGTGTTTCAAACTAAAACGGTGAAACATGTGACTTCATGCATCATATATATTCTTGAGGGTTAATAGGGTTGACAGCTTACTATTGTCAGGTAAACAACATGTGCAGACTTGGAAACTAGGGGGAATAGAACTCGGAAGTTAAGCATGCTCAGGCCGGAGTAGTGAGAGGGATGGGTGACCGGCCGGGAAGTTAGAAGATTTGGAATGATGAGGGGTGATTAGAGCAATGATGAGGGGTGATTAGAGAAAAAATTGTCAAATAATTCAGAAATTTGAAAATCGAAAAAAATCAATTTTTTTCGAAAAATTTTAAAAAAATAAAAAAATTATCCTTTAATACCGGTTGGTGTTACCAACCGGTACTAAAGGTCCCCCAGACCACCGCGCAGGCTCATGCCATGTGGTGGGCCTTTAGCCCCGGTTCATGCAGAACCGGTACTAAAGGGGGGGGGGGGCTTTAGTCCCCACCCTTTAGTGCCGGTTACAGAACCAGGACTAAAGGCCCTTACAAACTGGTGCTATAGCCCGGTTCTACACTAGTGTCGAGACGCTGAGCGGCTACGCGTGTTCGAACGTCTTCCCACGACATTTGTCCTTCTTCGTAGAACATCCCTGTTTTTTCGACGACCTCCTTCATGATGATTTGGGCAAGTTCGCGTTGGATGTGATAGAACTCAGCTCGAAGTCGATGATCCTTGATATCTCCTAAGTTCTTTGCCCATTGCATAATATGGACATCACCGGATCTAGGTGACATGCGAAGGTTCTGGTGATCCCGTCTGTACTCCAGCATGTGGTGTAGGACATAGAATCCGTCATTAAGAGAATCACCCAGGTGTTGGATGCAGCAGAAGTTGGTCGTATGGACGAAGGCGGGCCTGCCGTCCCTTTTCTTCTTGTCCTTGACCTCTCCACCCCGTGTGCCATAGTAAAACAAAGCACTGTCGAGAACAGACTTGATGTGGGTGTAATCCTTTTTATTAATGTTCTTCGACGAGTCAAAGTAAAGAGCGTGGGTGAGGGAGTCCTGGACCTCATCAGCAGAACTATCATCGGCCGGACTATCATCATCGACCGGACTCCAAGACTATGAAGATACAAGATTGAAGACTTTGCCCCGTGTCCGGATGGGACTTTCCTTGGCGTGGAAGGCAAGCTTGGCGATACGGATATGTAGATCTCCTACCATTGTAACCGACTCTATGTAACCCTAGCCCTCTCCGATGTCTATATAAACCGGATGGCTCTAGTCCGTAGGACGATGATAACAACAACAATCATACCATAGGCTAGCTTCTAGGGTTTAGCCTCCTTGATCTCGTGGTAGATCCACTCTTGTAAACATCCACAATATCAATATCAATCAAGCAGGACGTAGGGTTTTACCTCCATCAAGAGGGCCCGAACCTGGGTAAAACATCATGTCCCTTGTCTCCTATTACCATCCGCCTAGACGCACAGTTCGGGACCCCCTACCCGAGATCCACCGGTTTTGACACCAACATTGGTGCTTTCATTAAGAGTTCCTCTGTGTCGTCACCGATAGGCTTGATGGCCTCTTCAATCTACAACGACGCAGTCCTGGGTGAGACGTTTCTCCCCGGACAGATCTTTGTATTCGGCGGCTTCGTACTGCGGGCCAACTCACTTGGCCATCTGGAGCAGATAGAAAGCTACGCCCCTGGCCGTCAGGTCAGGTTTGGGAGCCTAAACTTCACGGCCGACATCCGCGGGGACTTGATCTTCGACGGATCTGAGCCACAGCCGAGCGTGCCGCGCTGTCACGATGGGCATGACCTAACTCTGCCGCCGGACAGCACCTTGGAGGCCGCACACGAATCCGCTCCGACCCATAGTCCGGAGCCGATCACTCAGATCAAGGACGGATGGCTGGACACCGCCTCGGGAGCTGCAACTTCTACGGCGATGGAGCCGAACATTTACCTTGTCCCGCACAAAGCTCATGACTCCGAGGTGCCGGACTCTCTGCCGGACTTCGAACCTCCTGCGCCCCTGCCAGTCGAATCCGATTGGGCGCCGATCATGGAATTCACCGCTGCGGACATCTTTCAGCACTCACCCTTTGGTGATATATTAAATTCGCTGAAGCATCTCTCGCTATCCGGAGAACCCTGGCCGAACTACGGCCAGGACGGTTGGGACGCGGACGATGAAGAAATTCAGAACCCACCCACCACCCACTTTGTAGCCACCGTCGACAATCTAACCGACGTACTCGACTACGACTCCAAAGACATCGACGGTATGGACGACGATGCTGGAGACTATCAAGAACCAGTGCCTACAGGACACTGGAAGACCACCTCGTCATACGACATATACATGGTGGACACCCCAAAAGATGGGGACGGCGAAGAAGCAGCGGAGGCCAATTCCTTAAAGAAACAGCCCAAGCGCCGACGTCAGCGGCACCGCTCTAAATCCCGCCACAGCAAGAATGGAGATTCCGGCACAGGAGATAATAGCACCCTGGAAAGTGCCGAAGACAACCCCCTCCAGGACGATCCAGCGCAGGAGGAGGCAGAAGCAAGCCCTCACGAGAGGGCGGCAGACGACGAGGTCGAGGATGATAATTACTTACCTCCCTCCGGAGACAAGGCAAGCCTCGACGATGACGAATTCGTCGTGCCTGAGGATCCCGTCGAACAAGAGCGTTTCAGACGCAGGCTAATGGCCACGGCAAACAGCCTAAAGAAAAAGCAGCAACAGCTTCAAGCTGATCAAGACCTACTGGCCGACAGATGGACCGAGGTCCTCGCGGACGAAGAGTATGAACTCGAACGCCCCTCCAAAAGTTACCCAAAATGCAAGTTGCTCCCCCGACTAGAGGAGGAAGCGTACAAACCTGCATCACCAGCGCACAATACGGCAGACCGACCACCTCGTGGCCTCGACAGAGAGGCATGCAAACCCTCCACCAAAACCTTACCCCAGCATCGCTCAAAAAGCATGAAGCCACGGGGGAACGCGCCGGACTTGCGAGATATATTGGAGGACAAGGCAAGACAATCGAGATCTATCTATGGATCACGTGGGCGCCCCAAGACCCACGACGAATACCGTCGCGCCGGATATAACTACTCCGGCCGGGCCGAACACAGCAGACAATGCTCTCTCGAGCTACGTCGCGATATTTCTCAATACAGAGGCGCCGCACACCCACTATGCTTCACTGACGAAGTAATGGATCATCAAATCCCTAAAGGGTTTAAACCCGTTAATATCGAATCCTACGATGGCACAACAGACCCCGCGGTTTGGATTGAGGATTATCTCCTCCATATACATATGGCCCGCGGCGACGATCTTCACGCCATCAAGTATCTCCCGCTCAAGCTTAAAGGACCAGCTCGGCATTGGCTGAACAGCCTGCCCGCAGAGTCAATTGGATGCTGGGAAGACCTGGAAGCCGCATTCCTCGACAACTTCCAGGGCACGTATGTGCAAGCACCGGACGCAGATGACCTAAGCCACATAATCCAGCAGCCAGACGAATCGGCCAGGCAATTCTGGACACGGTTCTTAACAAAGAAAAATCAAATCGTCGACTGTCCGGATGCAGAGGCCCTCGCTGCCTTTAAACATAACATCCGCGACGAGTGGCTGGCCCGGCACCTAGGACAGGAGAAGCCGAAATCCATGGCAGCCCTCACATCACTCATGACCCGCTTCTGCGCGGGAGAGGATAGCTGGCTAGCTCGCAGCAACAACCTCAGCAAAAACGCTGGCAGTCCGGATACCAAGGACCGCAATGGCAGGTTGCGTCGAAACAAAAACAAACGCCGCATTAACGGCGACAGCAATGAGGATACGGCAGTCAACGCCGGATTCCGAGGCTCCAAGCCCGGTCAACGGAAGAAGCCATTCAAAAGAACCACTCCGGGCCCATCCCATTGGGACCGAATACTCGACCGCTCCTGTCAAATACATGGAACCCCCGAAAAGCCAGCTAACCACACCAACAGAGATTGTTGGGTATTCAAGCAGGCAGGCAAATTAATCACTGAAAATAGTGACAAGGGGCTACACAGCGATGACGAGGAGGAGACCCGGCCGCCGAACAACAGAGGACAAAAGGGATTCCCCCCTCAAGTTCGGACGGTAAACATGATATACGCAACGCATATTCCCAAGAGGGAGAGGAAGCGTGCACTAAGGGACGTATACGTGATGGAGCCAGTCGCCCCAAAATTCAACCCATGGTCCTCTTGCTCGATCACTTTCAATCGAAGAGACCATCCGACCAGTATCCGCCATGGCGGATTCGCCGCATTGGTTTTAGACCCAATCGTCGATGGATTTCACCTCACGAGAGTTCTGATGGACGGCGGCAGTAGCCTGAACCTGCTTTATCAGGATATAGTGCGCAAGATGGGCATAGACCCTTCAAGGATTAAACCTACAAAGACAACCTTCAAAGGCGTCATACCAGGTGTCGAGGCCAGTTGTACAGGCTCAGTTACACTGGAAGTGGTCTTCGGATCCCCGGATAATTTCCGAAGCGAGGAGTTAATCTTCGACATAGTCCCGTTCCGCATTGGCTATCACGCTCTGCTCGGACGAACCGCGTTCGCAAAATTCAACGCGGTGCCGCATTATGCATACCTTAAGCTCAAGATGCCAGGCCCTCGTCGAGTCATCACGGTCAATGGAAACACGGAACGCTCCCTCCGAATGGAGGAACATACAGCGGCTCTCGCGGTAGAAGTACAGAGCAGCCTTTTAAGGCAATTTTCGAGTCCGGCCGTTAAACGACCGGACACGGCCAAACACGCCCGGAGCAACATCAACCAAGACCACCTGGCACGTTCCGAGCACGCGTAGCAATGCGGCCTCAACCCCAGCCCTCGCTCAATTGTAAGACAAACTCTCCGCGTACATAATTTCGCCCTGGAGATACCATGGGCATAGGGGGAGAGGCACAACCACAACAGACCCAGAGTGCGGTTCGACCACACCAGGGGCTCCCAAGTGTGTCGCTCTTTTTATCTTTTATTTTTCTTTTTTATACAGAACTCTGTCCGGCGGCGAATCGGCCGAACTCATGATGCAACAGCCAGGGAGGGACAAAGGCCGCGACGAACACTCAGGTGGTCTCCATTACGAGCATTAAATTTGTTAAATACACCATTCCGCAGCCTACCCCTGGAGGGAGACGCCTTTACTTAGTCCAATCCCTTGCTTTCCGCACTATTTATATCATTTCGTACTCATAACAGATCTTCTCGAATAAAATGCAGCACTTTTTTCCCATCATTGCATTACCTTATATATATATGTTCATTTACGACATGTTGCATCCGTACATTTTGGTACGGCCAAATACGCCAGGGGCTTATGTTCCCGGCATTATGGTGTGATAAAGTCCGAACACTTTCACAAGTGCGGCACCCCGAACATATAGCATTATATGAATCGGCTCCGAATCATGTCTTGGGTCAATAGTTGGGTTTGCACGGCTCCCATGTTTGGCACCTTACGTTCCGTTCTATCAGCTAAGGTAGCACTGGGAGAACCACTGCGATTGTGCCCCGGTTGAGCCGGGTTAACGCCTCAGTGGAGAAAGCTAAAACTGACTGTCATGATAAGGCGAGAGACTGGTCGCTGTTCGAGAGGTCCTTTCGGGTCCTTAAAGACCTACGCCGCTTCGAGCGAAGTTCCGGATAATGTCCGACGAAGGCGTGGATAGCGCCCCTAATTCGGTCTTCCGAATACTAGGGGCTTCGCCGAAATTTAAAATTATAGAATTCTATGGCTAAGTGAGAGTGTTCAAGCACTATAAGTCCGGTTGCCTTGTTCGTTGTGTTGAGTGCCTCCCTAGATGGACCCAAAAATGGGAACAAGAGCGCTCAAGTTTATCCCGAACACCCCAGCACTCGTGGCATGGGGGCTGAAGCCGACGACTTGCCATCTCTCAGATTTAATAAACGGCCGCACAGAAGGTAATATTTTAAATTAACAAATGTTGCTTAGCGCATATGAACAAAGTTTTCAGCGCACAGGATAACACATTGCGAATTTACTCAATAATTACATCCCTGGGGCACTCATCCGCAATCTTGCGGGCACCCTTCAGGATAGTCCTATAGTACATTTCGGGCGTACGATATTCCTTGCCCGCTGGTGGCGCGTCAGTGATTAGCTTCTCCGCATCCAGCTTGCCCCAATGAACCTTTGCGCGGGCAAGGGCCCGACGAGCACCTTCAATACAGGCGGAGTGCTTGATAACCTCCACCCAGGGGCACGCATCCACCAACCGTCGCACGAGGCCGAAGTAGCTCCCAGGCATGGCCTCTCCAGGCCACAGCCGAACTATGAGGCCCTTCATGTCCTGCTCGGCCGCCTTGTGGAGCTCGACCAGCTGCTTCAGCTGGTCGTTAGGGGGCACCGGATGGCCGGCCTCAGCATACTGAGACCAGAAGACCTTCTCCGTTGAGCTCCCCTCCTCGGCTCGATAGAATGCGGCGGCATCAGATACACTGCGAGGCAGATCTGCAAATGCCCCTGGAGAGCTCCGAATACGGGTAAGTAACACGTAATTTACATTCACATGCTTGCTTTGCATGAAAACTGCCTTACCCGCCGCTATCTTCCTCACCAACTCAATCTCCTGAAGGGACTTATGGGCATCGGCCTTGGCAGTCTTGGCACTTTCGAGAGCCGAGGCAAGCTCGGACTCTCGAGTCTTTGAGTCATGCTCCAAACTCTCATGCTTTTCCATGAGAGCCTGGAGCTCTTGCTGAACCACCGCCACCCGCGCCTCCTGCTTTTCTCGCTCTGCTCATTCCGCGGCCGCATTGCGTTCGGCCGCAGACACGGCCTCCTTCAGGGTCGCCACCTTGTTCGTGGCCCCTGCAGTACCCATGTTATCCTTGTTATTTTTTGTTGCAACCTAAATCCTTTTCTGTAAGGTACAAGTTCAAAGTGGTGTTACTCACCTTCTTTGTCCTGGAGCTGCTTCTTGGCGCGGCCGAGCTCTTGCTCGGACCGCTCGAGCTCCTGCTTCAAACCACCGACCTCCGCAGTCAGTGCGGCAGAGGTCAGCAGCACAGCCTGCAACCCATATTGACATAATTTTTAAGCAACCCTGCGTATATCTTTTTTTTCAGATCCTCAGTCCGGCTTTTCTTTCCGAACACCGAACCGAGCATCAGGGGCTACTGTCTATGCGGTATTACATTGCATATTTTTAACTTCTTACCTCAAAGCCTGATAGAAGGCTGCTGCAGGCTTCGGTCAGCCCGCTCTTGGCGAGCTGTACCTTCTGAATCACCGCACTCATAATAGTGCGGTGTTCTTCCTCGATGGAAGCGCTCTGGAGCGCCTCCAACAAATTATCCGGCGCCTCCGGTTGGCGGAATCTGCCAGCGTCACGGTCTTGCCCTTCGTGTGAAGGGGCCGCCGGCCGGACTCCGGAACCACTGCGGGTTCTGATATGGAGTCCGGCGCAATGTCCGGGAGGCCGCCTCGTGGCGCCTCCGGAGCCTCCCCCTGATGGGCCCCTTCTTGGGACCCCACCTCGGCGTCCTCGGTGTCGCGAGGGGTGGAGGCGGTCGGGATGGAGTCTACCTCCGACGGAGCCAACGACCCGCTCGTTGAAGCGGGGAGATCATCATTGGCCGGACTACAGGCAGCATGCGGCATCAGAATGACACTATGTGACGCAGAAAAAGAAATTATAACTCATTCAGGAATCCGGACACTTACGATCTCGCCAGAGGCCTGGCCCTTGAAGGCCATTCTTCCTCGCCAACGTTGATGTTGGCGGAGCTGTCCGGGGGAATAGTCCTTCCCCTCTTGGACCCTTCGGCCTCCCCTGTTGGGGAAGCCTTCCTCTTCCTCTCTCCCCCCTCTGGGAGAGAGTCCTCTTTCTCCTCCTCGTTTTCGGGGGAGGAGTCCGCCCCGGAGTCGTCGGACACCTGAAAACGGGAACTCTTTCGAGCACCCGTGGCCTCCTTCTTGGCCTTCTTCTCCGGCACCACGTGCGGTGCCGGAACCAGCAGCCTCGCTAGACGGGCGTCTACTGGGTTTTCTGGCATAGGAGCCGGGCAGATAATCTGCTTCGCCTTCCTCATCTAGTCTTGTCAAAGGAAAAGGGGAAATTAAAACCCGCATAGAGTCAAACTATGAAAAGCAAGTGTCTCGTAAAGGGGTAGAATCACTTACCTCGTCGGCTTGGCGCTGCGAGCGAAATCCGCGATCTTCAGTCGCGGATGCGGGGGCTTCGGCGCCCTTAAACATCACCCTCCAGGCGCCTTCGTACGTCGTATCGAAGAGCCCGCTCAGCGCCTGGTGCTGTTCCGGATTGAACTCCCACAGATTGAATGCCCGCTCTTGGCATGGGAGAATCCGGCGGATGAGCATGACTTGGACCACGTTAACCAGCCTGAGCTTCTTTACCAGCTTCTGGGTACAGGCTTGGAGTCCCGTGGGCTGCGTGGGTCCCGTGGCCAACTACCCCACAACAAGCCCTTCTCTTTCTAGGAGGTGAGCTGCATGGGGATACCAGATCTGAACTCGGGGGGCCGCCGCCCACTTAGAGTCGCGTGGCTCGGTGATATAGAACCACCCCGATTGCCACCCCTTGACGGATTCCACGAAGGCCCCATCGAACCAAAGGACATTGGGCATCTTGCCCAACGTGGCGCCTCCGCACTCCACTTGAGTGCCCTTCACTACCTTCGGCTTGACATTGAAGGTCTTGAGCCACAAGCCGAAGTGGGGCTGGATGCAGAGGAAGGCCTCGCACACGACGATAAACGTCGAGATGTTGAGGATGAAGTTCGGCGCCAGATCATGGAAATCCAGGCCGTAGTAGAACATGAGCCCCCGGACAAAGGGGTGAAGTGGAAAACCCAGTCCACGGAGGAAGTGGGAAGAAAAACGACCCTCTCATGGGGCCTAGGGGTGGGGATGAGCTGCCCCTCGTCGGGCAGCCGGTGCGCGATGTCGCCGGACAGGTAGCCGGCGCTGCGTAGTCTTTCGATGTGCTCCTCTGTAACGGAGGAGGTCATCCACTTGCCTCCCGCTCCAGACATGACTGGGGAAGGTTGAGACGAGATGTGCGGGCTTGGGCGCTGGAGCTCGAGTGCGTGGAGATGGATAAGCAAAGGAGGAAGAAGGCATAGGTGAAAAGGTGAATCCTTATCCCTTATATGGGCGGGCGAAGTCTACGCGTCCCCCACCGGCCTGGTAAAACCCGCTTATCCCCCAAGCGTCACCAACGATGGCACGGTTGGGTTACCCACGTCCGTATTGATGAGAATCTCGGATTAAGGGGAAACACGATCTCTGCTTCGACAAGACGTGCCAAGGAAACCACTTCGCTAAAATGCGCTAAGGTGGTAGAGTAAAAAACAATTCAAGTAATGGCTTGGTAGTGGCGTGACGTCATGCCGCAAAAAACGTCAGCAGATTGAACTTGTGTATATATTATTCTCTCTATGGTGAAGTGTGGAATTTATTTTGCAGAGCCGGACACTATCCTGGTGTTCACAATCTTCTACCATTTGGAGGAGGAACCCGCCTTGCAATGCCAAGCAATATACACGCCGGACTTATCGTCATTGAAGCCTGGTTCAGGGGCTACTGAGGGAGTATTGGATTAGGGGGTGTCCGGATAGCCGGACTACCCTCATCAGCCGAACTATCATCGGCCAGACTATCATCATCGACCGGACTCCAAGACTATGAAGATACAAGATTGAAGACTTTCCCCCGTGTCCGGATGGGACTTTCCTTGGCGTGGAAGGCAAGCTTGGCGATACGGATATGTAGATCTCCTACCATTGTAACCGACTCTATGTAACCCTAGCCCTCTCCGGTGTCTATATAAACCGGATGGCTCTAGTCCGTAGGACAAACAACAATCATACCATAGGCTAGCAAGGGGAAAGTCCGCTGCATTTTTTTCTGGATTTTGCCTGCACCAATTGAAAACGGCTGGAACCAAGACAGTAGACATATCTTCAACCACCTGTTTTGCGGCAGCTACCACTGTTGCTACTGTCTCAGATGATTTCTTCTCAGCCGCAATCTCAACCTTCTTGTCGATATTTTCTTCAGTTAACCTCCGTCTTTCCTTTCTCTCCTCCGTGGTCTAACGGTAGTACTTCTTCCACATGGCGCCGTCTCCGACATCGTGCACGCATCCATACAACGGTCGAGTCTCCACCGGGAGTCCTTTCAATATGTTCAACGCCCGGTTGAATGGAGTGTCCCACTTGGGCCTCGCCAACGCCTCAGATGGCAAGTCGCTTTTGGCCACAATCCTTTGCTGCTCTCTCTGCAAAAGGCACAAGGATCATTTACAAATATGACTAATGTGCAGCCGAATTGATCAGAAACTAAAATTACCAGCAGTCTCATGAACTCCTCGTGACCGGGTCCGTCTCAAAAATCTTCTTGACTGAGTCCCAATGGTGTCGTGCCCTGAGGACTTCACGCTCCTGCTAGATGGTGAAGTCCCCCAAGGGGTCTAGGATGCCTAGACTCTCGCGTTCCACGTCCTCCTTGGCCCATATGGACCTCTTCCCGCCGTAACCATGGCTTCCGAGGTGGTGGCACCCCATGTTCCTCTGTTGAAGCCCCTTCATGTACTTCGAATTTTTTTTGGCAGCTTCGGCCTCGCAAGCCGCCTTGAATATTTCGAAGTGCTCTTCCGTGATTGTCAGATTATCCTTTACAATCTCGGAGTAGGTTTCCTTTTTGTTGACGATCTGATGTTTCACCCTTGCTTTCCAGGCGGCCAACGCGTCGCTAAACTTGGTCATGGCGTGTTTCTTTATCTTCTTCATTGCTGGGTCCTTATCTGGATCTTTATAATCCTTTTCATTCCGGCCCGGGAACAAGAATATCTGGTGCAGCTTCTTTAGGAGGGAGAGCCTCATAATATCTATCTTCTATAGTTTCTCATCATTGATGGTGGCAGTTGTCCATACGATGCAACCTATTTAATTTTCGTAGCATGTGTGCGCTTCCGCGGGCGCGTTTGGCTCAAAAATGTAGTCGTCCACCTCCGTGATCACCAGTCTAGTAGTCCTGAGCTTGTTAGGAAGCCATTTCCTCTTTGCTTTCGGTTCTATACAGGCTCCGCTAGTCCCGGCGCCGGTCTCAGTCTCAGTGTTGGTATCGGTATTAGCGTCGGTCTCGATGTCGGTCTCAGTCTCCGATGTGACAGGTGGACCCAGCAACATCAACCGTTGATTGTCGGCTTCCCTCAAAAATTCGTCTACCGCCAGGTAGACATTGTCGCAGTCACCAGAACCTTGTCCATCATTGCTAGCCATGTTTCCTATGATTAAATATAGTCTATTAATTCTAGACCTAATAAAATGAATAATGACATAAAAAAGGCCTATGCTTTGTAGGAACGTTGACTCCTTCCTGGTGTGGCAAATCCTGGGCACTCGATATGTCCTAGTTTGTAGCACAAGTCATGCCGAAATTCACGAAAAATTTCAGCATGACCTTTGCTAAAAGGTGGACAAATCGAGAACCTGAAATTTGCCGGAACGGAAATGAATCAACATTCCAGCAAAACATAGGCCACTCGGCTTCATTCCCTAGAAACAACAAAAGGCCACTTGGGCACAATCGAACCACTTCTATGTTGCATATAACATGATCACTTAAGAATATGTACATGAGAAACTACAACAGTAGATAAACATGTGCAAACACAATTGAGGAATTTGCATATATCCTGACCACTTCAAATTTGCATCTCCCAGTGTTTGACACTTCAAGAAAATCTACACAAATCTCATGCTCTCTCAAACTCAATTCAAAAACCAAATATAGATTACATTTAGTTAACTACTAAACTAAACTTTACTCTAAACTAAACCCTACTCCCTTATTAACATATAGTTAAAAAAACTCAATTCAAAAACTAAACCCTACTAAACTAATTAACATCTACATTATCTACTACTTAACATCTACTATTACCCTAACTAAAAAACATCTACTATTAACCATACTGCCCTAGTTAACTAGTACCATCACTACTACTAATTCACATCTACTACTACTACTACTAATCAATATCTATGAACTACTACTAATTAACATCTACTACTACTGCTAATTGACATGGCAGAGGAAGAAAAAGCAAAGAGAGGGGGTGGGGTAGGGGTAGGGGGCTTACAGAGAGGGGAAAGATGGTGGAAGGGAGGTGCTCGGCGACGGAGGTAGGGGCGGCGAGGGAGGGCTTGTGATCGGCAGGCGGCGGTCCTGGGCAGGCTCGGGCGGCGGCGGTGAGGTTGAGGGCAGGCTCGGGCGGCGGCGGTGAGGTTGAGGGCGTCCTCGGGCGGTGGCGGTGAGGGCAGGCTCATGCTCGGGCAGTGCGATCGACGGCGGCGACAGAGGAGTTGGGGGGACACGGGGGAAAGGAGGACTTAGCAAAATTTTGAGCCCGTGGGTGGTTAAGTCGAACTAGCAGTAGCGTTGTTTCGGAAACGCGCTATAGCTAAGTTATCTATATTACGTTTTAGCAAAACACGCTACTGGTATAGGAAGCAGTTATTTCTTTTGTTTATCCTTACATTTTTCTTTTTTTCATTTCTCTGTTTCCTACATCTTTCATTTTCATTTACTTTTCTATTTTTTTTCATTTTTCTTTTCTTTCTTAGTATTAGCGCTCTACACAGGAAGCGTGCTGCAACAACGACCATAGTGGTAGTGCGCTTTACGCGGAATCACTACTACTATTCCTAGCCTACCGCCAACACTGTGGAAATTATAGTGGTAGCGCTTTTTGCTGCACATGCGCTACTGCTATAGTTGTAGCTATAGTGCGCTTTTCTAGAACGTGCTACTACAAAGTAGCAGTAGTGCCCTATTTTAACCAGCGCTACTGCTATACCTCTGTGTATAGGCTTTTCCCTAGTAGTGCTTGGAGGTGATTCTTCCCTTTTGTAGGGAGCCATACACTCATTGGAGTAGTGTCCCGGTCTTCCACAATTGTAGCAATTTTGCTCACGACTAGAAGATCTTTTCTCATTGTAGGACCTTGACTTGGAACTTCTTTCCTTGCTTCTACTCTTGTAGAATTTGTTGAAGTTCTTCACCATTAAGCTCAATTCTTCATTAAAAGTTTGTTTCTCATTTGATGATGTAGGAGCATCACACGAGGATTTGTAAGCACCACTAGATTTGTTGTGAAGCTCTTCTTTGTCCTTGAGTGACATCTCATGAGCAACAATTCTTCCAATGACTTCGGTTGGCTTGAGATCTTTGTAATTTGGCATCATTTGGATCAATGTGCACACGGTATCATATTTTCCATCCAAGACTCCCAAGATCTTCTTGATGATGAATTTGTCGGTCATATCTTCACTTCCTAAGCCAGCAATCTCATTTGTGATGAGAGCAAGCCTAGAGTACATTTCAGTGACACCTTCACCATCCTTCATTTTGAACTTGTCAAGTTGACTTTGAAGCACATCCAACTTGGACTCCTTGACGGAGTCGGTACCTTCATGCATATCAATCAAAGTATGCCAAATTTTCTTTACATTCTCAAGATGGTTGATTTTTTTAAATTCTTCGGGGCACAATCCGTTGAAGAGGATATCGCAAGCTTGAGCATTGTATTGCAACATCTTCAATTCTTCCACGGTAGCTTCACGGTTTGGTTCTCTCCCATTAAACAATTCACCTTGCATACCAATAGACACAATACCCGAACGGCGGGGTTGTGTCCAAGAATATGCATTTTCATCTTATGTTTCCAACTAGCAAAATTAGTACCATCAAAGTAAGGACCTCTACGGTGGTAATTTCCCTCGCTAGACGCCATACTCTCCTAGGTTGTGAAACCAAGGCTATGATCACAAAAGCTATGGAAATCAAGGCAAATGGAGACCAAAGCTCTGATACCACTTGTAGGATCGAAAGTATGTCTAGATGGGGGGTGATTAGACTACTTGACCAAATAAAACTTAACCTTTTCCCAATTTTAGTTTTAGGAAGATTTTAGCAGCTTAGCACAAGTCAAGCAATCTCAATACAATTCAAGGAAGCATGCAAAGAGTATATGGGCAGCGGAAAGTAAAGCATGCAACTTGCAAGAAAGTAAATGGGAGGAGTTTGGAGGGAGCAAATGTAATGTTGACACGGAGATTTTTTGCTTGGTTCCGATAGGTGGTGCTATCGGACATCCACGTTGATGGATACTTCAGCCCACGAAGGGTAATGGTTGCGCGAGTCCACGGAGGGCTCCACCCATGAAGGGTCCACGAAGAAGCAACCTTGTCTATCCCACCATGGCCATCGCCCACGAAGGACTTGCCTCACTAGGGTAGATCTTCACGAAGTAGGCGATCTCCTTGCCCTTACAAACTCCTTGGTTCAACTCCACAATTTGACGGAGGCTCCCAAGTGACACCTAACCAATCTAGGAGACATCATTGTCCAAAAGGTAATAGATGGTGTGTTGATGATGAACTCCTTGCTCTTGTGCTTCAAATGATAGTCTCCCTAACACTCAACTCTCTTTCACAGATTTGGCTATGGTGGAAAGATGATTTGAGTGGAAAGCAACTTAGGGAAGGCTAGAGATCAAGATTCTTGTGATAGGATTGGAATATCTTGGTCTCAACACATGAGTAGGTGGTTCTCTCTCAGAAAATGAGTAGTGGAAGTGTATGTATGTTCTGATGGCTCTCCTCACGAATGAAGGGGTGGAGGGGTATATATAGCCTCCACACAAAATCTAACCATTACACATAGATTCCCAAACCCGGTGGGACCGAATCATAAAACTCGGTCAGATCGATCCAGGTAAAAATATGAACATTAGAGTTTTCGGTGGGACCGATTTAGTCATCTCGGTGAGACCGTTGTGCTGGGGTTAGGGCATAACGTAATCTCGATGTGACCAATCGCATAAACTCGGTGGGACCGATTTCAGCAATAAGCACATATAGGGTTGGTCAGGCAAACTCGGTGGGACCGATTCACTCACTTCGGTGGAACTAAAGTGTCACGAAAAGGAAACAGGGAGTTTGCAATGCAGACTCGATGGGACCGATTTGCTCATTTTGGTGTGATCAAAATGTTACAAAAAGGAAATAGGGAGTTTGCAATCCCATCTCGGTGAGACCGAGATCCCAATCGGTGAGACCGAAGTAACTAGGGTTTGTGGCAGTGGCTATGTCAAATGAAACTCGATGGTGCCAGATAGATCAATTTGGTGGGGCCGAATTTGACTTTTAGGTTTAGGACATATGTGGATGTGAGAAAGTGGTTGAGGGTTTTGGAGCATATCACTAAGCATTTCGAGCAAGTAAGCCATTAAGCAACTCCTTATCCCCTTTTAATAGTATTGGCTTTCCTATGGACTCAATGTGATCTTGGATCACTAAAATGAAAATGTAGGGTCTTGAGCTTGTTGCCAATATGTGTCCTTAGCATTTTGAGGAGTCGACAGCTCTAGTCCATGCCATGGCAATCATTGAACTTTCTGAAATGATCATCTTGAAAGAGCATTAGTTCAAAGAACTATATGTTGTTAAGAATTACCAAAACCACCCAGGGATTTGTTGCACTTTTAGCACTGTTCTAATTTGTCCTGGCTAAATTAAGTTTTTTCTGTATGCCCAGTTTTGTGCCTCCCATGTGTTGTTCAGACGTTTAGGGCCGTTCTTTCATATGTAGCTTGCTTGCACAACACGAGGAAGCAATGGTGGCTGCGGGTTGAGAGAAGTGGAGAAGAGGGTTCCTCGAGGCTCCATCCATGAATGGTTTGGGTCAAATTCCTTAGGTAAATTTCTGCTATTCCTTTATTTCTTCATCTTCGGTTGAAGAATCACCCATCTACTGTCTTCTCGAAGGGTGGCATGCGACAATGTTAGTGACCAGCGAGGAAGATGGCTGGTGTACATTCTTTGAAATAAAGCTGAAGCCACCATTGAGCCTACTTCACATACCATCTTAGCAGTTGCACATGTTTGTTTTCTCTCTTTCAACTTCCTTTCAACAATCAGTGGCAGAAAGAGAATATTTATATGTCATCCGCCCCTTTGTTCAGGGTGAGGAACTTAGGAAGCAGGCCAACACTTCAGCATACATCAAATGCATCTTGGAGACACATCAGGTGCAATCAAGACCAGGAATTACGATTGGTTATCATTTGTTTGACCAAAAGTTTGCTGGTAGATCAGTTTAAGGTACTGTGAATGAATCAAAACTTCCAGAATGACATGGTTGTCTTCTACACTTCCTTCAAAGGCGTCCTTCAGCCTCCAAGGAGAAGGGAATTGATGGTTTCATGGGAAAGAAACTAGGCGAAACTCTGCATGCTCGATCGGGTAAGCACCCACTTATTATCACTCTACTTTGTCGGTTGTCCACTGAAATTGTGTGAGCAGACTATTCCTCAAATTTGGTCCATGACATCTTGCTTGCCATGTGGTCCCCTTACTTCAAAATTGACATATTATAATCTATGAAGTACTGTTTAGGCAAGGGTTTATACTACAAGTAAACTATATAACCGAATGGTTGTTCCAAATATTCAAATTTGCACCATGCATTCCACCCTAGTTTAACTATATTCTTAATTGTACCGCAAACACTTGATGTGTGGTAGTACGTCTGTGATGAAGCATGGTGTAGTAGCAAACTAGCAACTGATTTTTTACATACCATGGATTTCTTTCTGCCTCTATTTGATTGATGCTCGGTCGTGCTGGTCAGAAGGTCTGTACGGACCCTGCTCTAGACATATGTCTCCTTAATTTCTGTATGCAATTGTGCAATCCATGCTTTACACTTTAAAATGAGATAATAAAATTTAGCTCATGTTGTATTTTACCTTTCTTCTTTTTATATTTTGGTTGGGCATGTTTTTCCAGGACAGATTGGTGATAGTCAATTTTTTTATGGTGGCCACGGCTACTCCCAGTGTCTGCTAAGGAGCAGGGCCAACAATAGGCCTTTAGAATACATGCAAGCAAATTTATCTCCAGGTAACTTGTTAGGATGCACCTGGTACTTTTCAGCCATGGCAAATGCACAGGTGTAGCTGCATCTTGATGAGAGGATCGATGATTTATTATGGTAGACAATGGAACTAAGATTTGGTAAAAAAATGATGATATGATAGGTGATTTTTGATGTGCTATTTTAGCTAATGATACTAAGCTTTTATTCAATAGATGACATTTGGTTCTTCTGCATTTTTTTCTTTTGCAAAGATAGATGTTATAAGAGATAAGCATCATGTACAGGTTAACTTTTTGTCTGCTTATTAGCATGCCTTGCTACCTAGTGGAAGTATTCTATATGATGCTCATAAATAGAGCTTCCTGGTGGGAAGGATGAGGCACACTCATTGATACTTTGGTTTTAAATCCATTTGTAATTCAGTTTTTCTCTTCCAAGCATATGAACTTTAGCAAATTATACTATGCAATCAAGTCTCCTAAGTGAACAATTTTACCATATTATAAAGTTTGAGAGCATATAAGATAAGAGCATGTCATGCTATGTGAAAATCTGTTTGCAGATCTTATTTCATTTTTTTCTATTTTGTCGGTTAGAAAACCAGTTTTCTGAGTTGTTAGTTTGAGTATTCAATTGATCCACAAAGTTCATGGTTTCTGGATGGAAGAGTTTCCTACAACCTCAAAATCTTAGTACTCTCTGCCTCACTTCTTCTGAAGAATTTTTGAAGTATGCCTTTTATTTGGGTTGTTTGTGCATTTGCAGTGTTGGAGGTGTTAGTGCAATATTGTAGAGTTGGAAAGTATAGCAAAACGTCAGTTGGTGCAGGGACTTGGTGAAGCCATCAGCCTCGACTATGTCTGCTTCCCCGGTGGTTTTGACTTCTGATTAGTGATTCTGACACATATTATTGATGATTTGGACTTTGTGGCAGCTTTCAGTTTGAATTGGCATTCATTGGCTTCATCCTCTTTGGTGCAGCTTGGAGTTAGTAGTGTGCACATCTGAATCTTTTGTCTTTCTTCAAGCATATTACTTGGTTTATGGTGTCTGCTAACTTGCATGCGATTTTGATGGAATCCGATCTCATTTTTTTGCTCCCAGTGAACATACACAAGGCTAGGAGTAAATGATGGAAGATCCTTTAGTCTTAACGAGGGTTCTACTTTTGTACTCAACGTTTGTATAGTAGATAATCAAATTTTGGTCTTTAGCTTGCAAAATTATCGCCTTATAGAGAAGTAAAGGTTGCATTGAGCTCTGGTTATCTCCATATATACTTGAATTGCTTTGGGTCACGCTTGATTTGTCAGACTACCATTCTACATACTGTTATCGATGATTGCACTTGGGTTAATTTATGTATTTTCCTGGTGAGTTCTTTAGGTTCTTCTTATGCCACATAATCAGTTTTTGGTATACGCATACTTTGAAATTTGGTGATAAAGAAATATCACGCCTAATTTGCTGGCTCTCTTATTTATTACTGTGTTGAAACTTAATAGTAGTGCCCCCCCCCCCCCCCCCCCCCCAACTTTGTGGTTGGGTAATGTTGATGACTCAGATATGCGGAGTAGGGTTAAGATTTGTCGCTATGAACTAAAACAAAAAACTTCCTCCTAGAAACGTATGCTAACCCTTGGAGATATGGTTTTTCTGGACCCTACTTACTATTTAAAGAAAAAAACTATCCAAATAAAAGTGCTGGCATGAAGCAATCCTGCCTGAACATTTTTTGAACTAAAGTTGTCATTCCAAAAGAAAAAACAAACCCAAAAAACTTAAGAGCGTCTAACTTTGCAAATCCGACCCCTCAAACATTCGCGGACATAAGCGGCACGGACAGTGGCCGGTCATGCCTTAAATTAGCCACTTTGCATCCATCTCTCTCATAGTTCCTCCCCTAGATCTATACAAAGCATGCAAAAGAAATCCTACGTACTACATACTATGTACTACCCCTAACTACTTTTCATCGTCGGAGATGTCCATGATGACGGTGCCGGGCACTGGCTGGATGAGCGGGTAGGAGGGCTCCAGCTCATCCTCCTCCTGCTCGACCTCATCCATGTAGGCGAGCATCTCCGCCTCCTTCGTGGCCTACTGCGCGTCCATCTTCCGCTGGCGATGGCATCTGGCCTCTACAGCCGACTCCGATTGGAAGGAATCAAGGATGGCCTGCTGCTCCTCCTGCAGATCCGCGTCGCCAGCGCCCCCTACATCCTCCTCCTCTAGCTCATCCTCCTCGTCCTCGTCCTCGTCCTCGTCCTCCTCCTCCAACTCATCCTCCGGATCCACTGCATCCGGAGGTAGCCCCGCGGTGATCCGGGCTTTGCGCCTAGCACGGATTTGCCAAGGAGCTCGAGCAGGCGCTCCGGCATAAAAAAAAGGTCTCGTTCCTCACCCGGCGACATGGGGGTATGGCCACTAGGCGAACGGGGAGAGTGGAAAGTGGAGGCAGCTGCGGACAGGAGGAGGAAAATGTGGATGGATGATAGGGTTTCGATGCCGTCAGTCGACTTAAATAGTCGGGCTAGTTATTATGCGGCCCGCCGGAGCTGCGTCACGCGGCGCCATCGGTCCGGCGGGGGAGACAAGCTTCGGACCACCGGGTTTCAGGGTGTTTCCGGCTGGGACCCCTTCGTCAGTCCGACGTGGCGGGCGTGCCCGAGCACCCCATATCTGCCCCATATTTTGGCTGGATGTGAGGGGTGCCGGTCAGCCCGGGCGTTGAGGCCCATTTGAGGCATCCGTCTGGCTCAAAAAAGCGTGACCGGTCAGCACCCGGGCGACCCACCTGGGCGTTTGAGGAGGGTTTGAAGCGCCCAGCTGTAAATGCTCTAAACTCATCATACTTAACAATTAAAGGTGTCACCCTCATGTCACTATACTTATCATTAGGGAGTGACAAATGAACAGTCATCTGTTTTTAAATTGGTGTCCTGCCATTTTTTGTTCCAGTAGATGATTGACATGTGTGAGTATGTACTCTGTCTGGAAATTCATCAGTAAATAAAAAACGTCTGTTTTCTTTCTTGCTTCAAGTCGAAAATCTGCCCCAAGCCTCTTGGGCTCCTTCTACTTTACGCAAAAAGAACCCGCACCTGAAATGGGCCGCCTACCGGACCCGTTAATACAAAAACACGAGGCTGACAAACAAAAAAACCAGGCTGCCACCACCACCCACCCCTCTCTCTCACCCGTTTAGCGGGCTGGGTTGGCCCCCGACCTCCACCCGCCCCAACCCCAACCCAAGCCTTTTCGTCCTCCTCCTTCCATCTCGATCACCTTCTTCTTCTTCAAGTAAGGGGGCGCGATGGCGGCTGATGGGGGAGAAGACATGGATGGACCTTGCGATCCAAATTTGGTCTACATGGAGCCACCGTTGACTGCCCTTGCCCAAACTAAGGTACACCCTTCTCGCCCCACCCCACCCCACTAGTTGCATATTTTGAAGAATCTTTCAAACTGTGAAATAAAAAGCTGAAAAGTCAGAGAAGACAGGTGCTCTGTGTTCATATTTTACCTAGAAAAGAAATGTAGGGGGTGACTGAATGTGTTCCAGTTCTCATTCATGGGGAGGGGGATGCAAAATTAACTACCAAAGAAGAACTTGACTGAAAAAGTGCTTGTGGCAGATTAACCTTGTGATTGTAAGTAGATGCCACAAAAATTAAATAGGACAAAAGTTGAGATAATGTGACATTCGATAAGACCAATCCTTGTATGTATTGATAGCTCAAGAACTAAAAATACCAAATCCTTGTAAAATCTGATAGGTGGAATATACTAAAAATGTAGAGAATGACACCTATTGGACCCTGAAAAATCTAATAGGTGTTAAATAAAATGGTTGGAGGATTAGAATCTTACTTGCATATAAAGAATGAAGACTGGCATTGAGCTGAAAAAAGGAACGCTTGACAATATGTGACTTTCCATTCTTTTAGAAAGGAGGCACAAGTGAAACTACTTCCTAAGATAGAGACTAATGAAAACTGAAAAAACATGCAACACAGGGTTCAATTACTACAGGTGGAGAACACACACCTCAATCAAATGAAACAAGCATGTAGGCTGAGCCGGAGGAAGCATCTGAGGGTGATGCCGCTTATGATTCATAGCACAACCACCTGGAGCCACCCCAAGGGGAATCATCTCAGGTAACAACACACTGTCCTCCCTCCCTTGAAAATTTCATTTATACATGCATGCTGCATTAATGTGATCACCTTACTTGTGAATCATTTTATACATAAAGAAAATGTACTAGTTAGATAAGGCTTGTGTCCCCGTTGTTCCACTTGGCAGAGATGAACTCAATAAAACCATGATCACCTTCCTACATAAATAACTGATAATTGATCAATCACTGAATATACAAACACTTAAGAGAAACTAAAGAAGCTAACTCACTGCCATCCCCAGAAATATTCATTTATACCTACATGCTGCATTTATGTAATCACCTTACTGTGCAATCATGAGATAATGAAACTAAAACTGAGATACCGATAAATCAGATCCACGCCAAAGGTTTGGTAGCCGATTCACTTTGCACGCCCATGCGCTGGCGAAACTTCAGCGCAGAAATCCTACCAATATATTGGCATGGCCGGTTTTGGCGGGACTAGACTGCGCGTGAACCAAACAGGCTCTTCATGACAAAAAAACCTGAATTAATTGTAAGACTGTTGATTGCCTTAAGTATAAATATGATTGGTCATCTAAGAGAAGCTACATGACAAAAAGAAAAAAGGACTTTGTATATATCCCCCAAAATAAATCTGGAAGCCGTTGATAGAGAGAAAGATGACTGAATAAAAAAGACTAGAAAATGATTGGATGGTATTTACACCAGAATACTAGAATGAATATATAATCAAACTGAATACTGAAGACTATTTGTCAAGCCCAAAATGACTAAATCATCTACATGACTGAAAACTATGACAAAACTGAATACAGACAAACAGCACACTGAAAACGGAAGAAAATGACACCTAACAATGAAACTACTGACAAAACTGAAAAGAAATGACACCTAACACTGAAACTACTGATGAAACTGAATAAAATGGCACTTAACAATGGAACTACTAAAACTGAAGAAGCAAATCCTCATGTGAGGAAAACTAAGACTTGAGACTAAGAATAGAATGAAAGGAACAATGAACTGCAGTGAATTAAAGATGACATATACTGAAACTAAATTCACTGATAGAAAAAGGAACTCATAAAATGATTAAAATCTGAAAACTAAAATGATTAAAATCTGATAGAAAAAGGAACTCATAAAATGATTAACAATGGAACTACTGAAACTGAAGAAGCAAATCCTCATGTGAGGAAAACTGAGACTTGAGACTAAGAATAAGAATGAAAGGAACAATGAACTACAGTGAATTAAAGATGACATATACTGAAACTAAATTCATGATAGAAAAAGGAACTCATAAAATGATTAATATCTGAAAACGAAATTCACTGATGAACTAACTAACATAGAGGACACAATAAGACTAATAACTAATTACTGAAGGAAATATGCCCTAGAGGCAATAATAAAGTTATTATTTATTTCCTCATATCATGATAAATCTTTATTATTCATGCTAGAATTGTATTAACCGGAAACATGATACATGTGTGAATACATAGACAAACATATAGTCACTAGTATGCCTCTACTTGACTAGCTCATTAATCAAAGATGGTTATGTTTCCTAACCATAGACATGTGTTGTCATTTGATTAATGGGATCACATCATTAGAAGAATGATGTGATTGACATGACCCATTTTGTTAGCCTAGCACTTGATCGTTTAGTATGCTGCTATTGCTTTCTTCATGACTTATACATGTTCCTGTAACTATGAGAAATATGCAACTCCCGTTTACCGGAGGAACACTTTGGGTACTACCAAACGTCACAACGTAACTGGGTGATTATAAAGGAGTACTACAGGTGTCTCCAAAGGTACATGTTGAGTTGGCGTATTTCGAGATTAGGTTTTGTCACTCCAATTGTCGGAGAGGTATCTTTGGGCCCTCTCGGTAATGCACATCATTATAAGCCTTGCAAGCAATGTGACCAAATGAGTTGGTTACGGGATGATGCATTCCGGAACGAGTAAAGAGACTTACCGATAACGAGATTGAACTGGGTATTGGATACCGACGATTAAATCTCGGGCAAGTAACATACCGATGACAAAGGGAACAACGTATGTTGTTATGCGGTTTGACCGATAAAGATCTTCGTAGAATATGTAGGAACCAGTATGGGCATCCAGGTCCCGCTATTGGTTATTGACCGAGAATGGTTCTAGGTCATGTCTACATAGTTCTCGAACCCATAGGGTCCACACGCTTAATGTTACGATGACAGTTTTATTATGAGTTTATAAGTTTTGATGTACCAAAGTTTGTTCGGAGTCCCGGATGTGATCACGGACATGACGAGGAGTCTCAAAATGGTCGAGACATAAAGATTGATATATTGGACGACTATTTTCGGACACCGGAAGTGTTCCGGGTGATTTCGGAGAAAACTAGAGTGTCGGAGGGTTACCGGAACCCCCCCCCCCCCCGGAGAGTTAATGGGCCACATGGGCCTTGGTGGGAAGAGAGAGGGGCGGCCAGGAAGGGCCGCGCGCCCCCTCTTCCTCTGGTCCGAATGGGACTAGGAGGGGGGCGGCGCCCCCCTCTTTCCTTCCCCTCCTCTCCCCCTTCCTTCCCCTCCTAGTAGGAGTAGGAAAGGAGGAGTCCTACTCCTACTAGGAGGAGGACTCCTCCTCCTGGCGCGCCCAACAAGGGCCGGCCGGCCTCCCCCCTCCCTCCTTTATATATGGGGGCAGGGGGCACCCCATAGACACACAAGTTGATCTACGGATCGTTCCTTAGCCTGTGCGGTGCCCCCCTCCACCATATTCCACCTTGATCATATCGTTGCGGACTTTAGGCGAAGCCCTGCGCCGGTAGAGCATCATCATCGTCACCACGCCGTCGTGCTGACGGAACTCATGCCCGAAGCTTTGCTGGATCGGAGCCCGGGGATCGTCATCGAGCTGAACGTGTGCTGAACTCGGAGGTGTCGTACGTTCGGTACTTGGATCGGTCAGATCGTGAAGACGTACGACTACATCAACCGCGTTGTCATAACGCTTCCGCTCACGGTCTACGAGGGTACGTGGACAACACTCTCCCCTCTCATTGCTATGCCATCACCATGATCTTGCGTGTACGTAGGAAATTTTTCAAATTACTACGTTCCCCAACAGTGGTATCAGAGCCTAGGTTTTATGCGTTGATGTTATATGCACGAGTAGAACACAAGTGAGTTGTGGGCGATATAAGTCATACTGCTTACCAGCATGTCATACTTTGGTTCAGCGGCATTGTGAGATGAAGCGGCCCGGACCAACATTACGCGTACGCTTACGCGAGACTGGTTTCACCGCTACGAGCACTCGTTGCTTAATGGTGACCGGCGGGTGTCTGTCTCTCTCACTTTAGTTGAACCGAGTGTGGCTATGCCCGGTCCTTGCGAAGGTTAAAACAGCACCAACTTGACAAACTATCATTGTGGTTTTGATGCGTAGGTAAGAACGGTTCTTGCTAAGCCCGTAGCAGCCACGTAAAATTTGCAACAACAAAGTAGAGGACGTCTAACTTGTTTTTGCAGGGCATGAGTGATGTGATATGGTCAAGACGTGATGCTATATTTTATTGTATGAGATGATCATGTTTTGTAACCGAAGTTATCGGCAACTGGCAGGAGCCAAATGGTTGTCGCTTTATTGTATGAAATGCAAACGCCTTGTAATTGCTTTACTTTATCACTAAGCGGTAGCGATAGTCATAGAAGCAATAGATGGCGTAACAACAACGATGCTACGATGGAGATCAAGGTGTCGCGCCGGTGACGATGGTGATCACAACGGTGCTTCGAAGATGGAGATTACAAGAACAAGATGATGATGGCCATATCATATCACTTATATTGATTGCATGTGATGTTTATCCTTTATGCATCTTATCTTGCTTTGATTGACGGTAGCATTTTAAGATGATCTCTCACTTAATAATCAAGAAGTGTTCTCCCTGAGTATGCACCGTTGCGAAAGTTCTTCGTGCTGAGACACCACGTGATGATCGGGTGTGATAGGCTCTACGTTCAAATACAACGGGTGCAAAACAGTTGCACACGCGGAATACTCAGGTCATACTTGACGAGCCTAGCATATACAGATATGGCCTCGGAACACGGAGACCGAAAGGTCGAACGTGAATCATATAGTAGATATGATCAACATAGTGATGTTCACCATTGAAACTACTCCATCTCACGTGATGATCGGACATGGTTTAGTTGATTTGGATCACGTGATCACTTAGATGACCAGAGAGATGTCTGTCTAAGTGGGAGGTTTTAAGTAATATGATTAATTGAACTTAAATTTATCATGAACTTAGTACCTGATAGTATTTTGCTTGTCTATGTTTGTTTGTAGATAGATGGCTCGTGCTGTTGTTCCGTTAAATTTTAATGCGTTCCTTGAGAAAGCAAAGTTGAAAGATGATGGTAGCAATTACACGGACTGGATCCGTAACCTGAGGATTATCCTCATTGCTGCACAGAAAAGTTACGTCCTGGAAGCACCGCTGGGTGCCAGGCCTGCTTCTGATGCAACTGACAACGTTAAGAACGTCTGGCAGAGCAAAGCTGATGACTACTCGATAGTTCAGTGTGCCATGCTTTACGGCTTAGAACCGGGTCTTCAACGACGTTTTGAACGTCATGGAGCATATGAGATGTTTCAGGAGTTGAAGTTAATATTTCAAGCAAATGCCCGGATTGAGAGATATGAAGTCTCCAATAAGTTCTATAGCTGCAAGATGGAGGAGAATAGTTCTGTCAGTGAACACATACTCAAAATGTCTGGGTATAATAATCACTTGATTCAACTGGGAGTTAATCTTTCTGATGATAGTGTCATTGACAGAATTCTCCAATCACTGCCACCAAGCTACAAGAGCTTTGTGATGAACTATAATATGCAAGGGATGAACAAGACTATTCCCGAGCTCTTCGCAATGCTAAAGGCTGTGGAGGTAGAAATCAAAAAGGAGCATCAAGTGTTGATGGTTAACAAGACCACCAGTTCCAAGAAAAAGGGCAAAGGGAAGAAGAAGGGGAACTTTAAAAAGAACAGCAAGCAAGTTGCTGCTCAAGAGAAGAAACTCAAGTCTGGACCTAAGCCTGAGACTGAGTGCTTCTACTGCAAGCAGAATGGACATTGGAAGCGGAACTGCCCCAAGTATTTGGCGGATAAGAAGGATGGCAAAGTGAACAAAGGTATATGTGATATACATGTTATTGATGTGTACCTTACTAATGCTCGCAGTAGCACCTGGGTATTTGATACTGGTTCTGTTGCTAATATTTGCAACTCGAAATAGGGACTACGAATTAAGCGAAGATTGGCTAAGGACGAGGTGACGATGCGCGTGGGAAATGGTTCCAAAGTCGATGTGATCGCGGTCGGCACGCTACCTCTACATCTACCATCGGGATTAGTTTTAGACCTAAATAATTGTTATTTGGTGCCAGCGTTGAGCATGAACATTATATCTGGATCCTGTTTGATGCGAGACGGTTATTCATTTAAACCAGAGAATAATGGTTGTTCTATTTATATGAGTAATATCTTTTATGGTCATGCACCCTTGAAGAGTGGTCTATTTTTATTGAATCTCGATAGTAGTGATACACATATTCATAGTGTTGAAACCAAAAGATGCAGAGTTGATAATGATAGTGCAACTTATTTGTGGCACTGCCGTTTAGGTCATATCGGTGTAAAGTGCATGAAGAAACTCCATACTGATGGGCTTTTGGAATCACTTGATTATGAATCACTTGGTACTTGCGAACCATGCCTCATGGGCAAGATGACTAAAACGCCGTTCTCCGGAACTATGGAGCGAGCAACTGATTTGTTGGAGATCATACATACTGATGTTTGTGGTCCAATGAATGTTGAGGCTCGCGGCGGGTATCGTTATTTTCTCACTTTCACAGATGATTTGAGCAGATATGGGTATATCTACTTAATGAAACATAAGTCTGAAACATTTGAAAAGTTCAAAGAATTTCAGAGTGAAGTGGAAAATCATCGTAACAAGAAAATAAAGTTTCTACGATCTGATCGTGGAGGAGAATATTTGAGTTACGAGTTTGGTCTACACTTGAAACTATGCGGAATAGTTTCGCAACTCACGCCACCCGGAACACCACAACGAAATGGTGTGTCCGAACGCCGTAATCGTACTTTACTAGATATGGTGCGATCCATGATGTCTCTTACTGATTTACCGCTATCGTTTTGGGGTTATGCTTTAGAAACGGCCGCATTCACGTTAAATAGGGCACCATCAAAATCCATTGAGACGACGCCTTATGAACTGTGGTTTGGCAAGAAACTAAAGTTGTCGTTTCTTAAAGTTTGGGGCTGTGATGCTTATGTGAAGAAACTTCAACCAGATAAGCTCGAACCCAAATCGGAGAAATGTGTCTTCATAGGATACCCAAAAGAGACTATTGGGTACACCTTATATCACAGATCTGAGGGCAAGATTTTCGTTGCTAAAATCGGATCCTTTCTAGAGAAGGAGTTTCTGTCGAAAGAAGTGAGTGGGAGGAAAGTAGAACTTGATGAGATAACTGTATCTACTCCCTTGTTGGAAAGTAGTTCATCACAAGAACCGGTTCCTGTGACAACTACACCAACTAGTGAGGAAGCTAATGATATTGATCATGAAACTTCAGATCAAGTTTCTACTGAACCTCGTAGGTCTACCAGAGTAAGATCCGCACCAGAGTGGTACGGTAATCCTATTCTGGAAGTCATGTTACTTGACCATGATGAACCTACGAACTATGAGGAAGCGATGATGAGCCCAGATTCCGCAAAATGGCTAGAGGCCATGAAATCTGAGATGGGATCCATGTATGAAAACAAAGTATGGACTTTGGTTGACTTGCCCGATGATCGGCAAGCCATTGAGAATAAATGGATCTTTAAGAAGAAGACTGACGCTGATGGTAATGTAACTGTCTATAAAGCTCGACTTGTTGCGAAAGGTTTTCGACAAGTTCAAGGGGTTGACTACGATGAGACTTTCTCACCCGTAGCGATGCTTAAGTCTGTCCGAATCATGTTAGCTATTGCTGCATTTCATGATTATGAAATTTGGCAAATGGATGTCAAAACTGCATTCTTGAATGGATTTCTGGAAGAAGAGTTGTATATGATGCAACCAGAAGGTTTTGTTGATCCAAAAGGTGCTAACAAAGTGTGCAAGCTCCAGCGATCCATTTATGGACTGGTGCAAGCATCTCGGAGTTGGAATAAACGTTTTGATAGTGTGATCAAAGCATATGGTTTTATACAGACTTTTGGAGAAGCCTGTATTTACAAGAAAGTGAGTGGGAGCTCTGTAGCATTTCTGATTTTATATGTAGATGACATATTATTAATTGGAAATGATATAGAATTTCTGGATAGCATAAAGGGATACTTGAATAAAAGTTTTTCAATGAAAGACCTCGGTGAAGCTGCTTACATATTGGGCATCAAGATCTATAGAGATAGATCAAGACGCTTAATAGGACTTTCACAAAGCACATACCTTGACAAATTTTTGAAAAAGTTCAAAATGGATCAGGCAAAGAAAGGTTTCTTGCCTGTGCTACAAGGTGTGAAGTTGAGTCAAACTCAATGCCCGACCACAGCAGAAGATAGAGAGAAAATGAAAGATGTTCCCTATGCTTCAGCCATAGGCTCTATCATGTATGCAATGCTGTGTACCAGACCTGACGTATGCTTAGCAATAAGCTTGGCAGGAAGGTACCAAAGTAATCCAGGAGTGGATCACTGGACAGCGGTCAAGAACATCCTGAAATACCTGAAAAGGAGTAAGGATATGTTTCTCGTGTATGGAGGTGACAAAGAGCTAGTCGTAAATGGTTACGTTGATGCAAGCTTTGACCCTGATCCGGACGATTCTAAATCGCAAACCGGATACATGTTTTTATTAAACGGTGGAGCTGTAAGTTGGTGCAGTTCTAAACAAAGCGTTGTGGCGGGATCTACATGTGAAGCGGAGTACATAGCTGCTTCTGAAGCAGCAAATGAAGGAGTCTGGATGAAGGAGTTCATTACCGATCTAGGTGTCATACCTAGTGCATCGGGACCAATGAAGATCTTCTGTGACAATACTGGTGCAATTGCTTTGGCAAAGGAATCCAGATTTCACAAGAGGACCAAGCACATCAAGAGACGCTTCAATTCCATTCGGGACCAAGTCCAAGTGGGAGACATAGAGATTTGCAAAATACATACGGATCTGAATGTTGCAGACCCGTTGACTAAGCCTCTCTCACGAGCAAAACATGATCAACACCAAGACTCCATGGGTGTTAGAATCATTACTATGTAATCTAGATTATTGACTCTAGTGCAAGTGGGAGACTGAAGGAAATATGCCCTAGAGGCAATAATAAAGTTATTATTTATTTCCTCATATCATGATAAATCTTTATTATTCATGCTAGAATTGTATTAACCGGAAACATGATACATGTGTGAATACATAGACAAACATATAGTCACTAGTATGCCTCTACTTGACTAGCTCATTAATCAAAGATGGTTATGTTTCCTAACCATAGACATGTGTTGTCATTTGATTAATGGGATCACATCATTAGAAGAATGATGTGATTGACATGACCCATTTCGTTAGCCTAGCACTTGATCGTTTAGTATGCTGCTATTGCTTTCTTCATGACTTATACATGTTCCTGTAACTATGAGAAATATGCAACTCCCGTTTACCGGAGGAACACTTTGGGTACTACCAAACATCACAATGTAACTGGGTGATTATAAAGGAGTACTACAGGTGTCTCCAAAGGTACATGTTGAGTTGGCGTATTTCGAGATTAGGTTTTGTCACTCCGATTGTCGGAGAGGTATCTCTGGGCCCTCTCGGTAATGCACATCATTATAAGCCTTGCAAGAAATGTGACCAAATGAGTTGGTTACGGGATGATGCATTACGGAACGAGTAAAGAGACTTACCAATAACGAGATTGAACTGGGTATTGGATACCGACGATCAAATCTCGGGCAAGTAACATACCGATGACAAAGGGAACAACGTATGTTGTTATGCGGTTTGACCGATAAAGATCTTTGTAGAATATGTAGGAACCAGTATGGGCATCCAGGTCCCGCTATTGGTTATTGACCGAGAATGGTTCTAGGTCATGTCTACATAGTTCTCGAACCCGTAGGGTCCGCACGCTTAACGTTACAATGACAGTTTTATTATGAGTTTATAAGTTTTGATGTACCAAAGTTTGTTCGGAGTCTCGGATGTGATCACGGACATGACGAGGAGTCTCGAAATGGTCGAGACATAAAGATTGATATATTGGACGACTATATTCGGACACCGGAAGTGTTCCGGGTGATTTCGGAGAAAACCGGAGTGCCGGAGGGTTACCGGACCCCCCCCGGAGAGTTAATGGGCCACATGGGCCTTGGTGGGAAGAGAGAGGGGCGGCCAGGAAGGGCCGCGCGCCCCCTCTCCCTCTGGTCCGAATTGGACTAGGAGGGGGGGCGGCGCCCCCCTCTTTCCTTCCCCTCCTCTCCCCCTTCCTTCCCCTCCTAGTAGGAGTAGGAAAGGAGGAGTCCTACTCCTACTAGGAGGAGGACTCCTCCTCCTGGCGCGCCCAACAAGGGCCGGCCGGCCTCCCCCTCCCTCCTTTATATACGGGGGCAGGGGCACCCCATAGACACACAAGTTGATCTACGGATCGTTCCTTAGCCGTGTGCGGTGCCCCCCTCCACCATATTCTACCTCGGTCAAATCGTCGCGGATTTTAGGTGAAGCCCTGCGCCGGTAGAGCATCATCATCGTCACCACGCTGTCGTGCTGACGGAACTCATCCCCGAAGCTTTGCTGGATCGGAGCCCGGGGATCGTCATCGAGCTGAACGTGTGCTGAACTTGGAGGTGCCGTACGTTCGGTACTTGGATCGGTCGGATCGTGAAGACGTACGACTACATCAACCGCGTTGTCATAACGCTTCCGCTTACGGTCTACGAGGGTACATGGACAACACTCTCCCCTCTCGTTGCTATGCCATCACCATGATCTTGCGTGTACGTAGGAAATTTTTGAAATTACTACATTCCCCAACAATTACTAATGAGAAAACTGAGATACTGGACACAATGAAACTAAAACTGAGATACTGGACTAAATGACAGACTAAAATGATATATAACTAAAGAAAAACAAGGTTACCGAACAACAATCCACTAAGAAGAAGACAGAAAAGATCATAGGACAAGACTAAAATAATTTGGACTGGAATACAAATTGACTCAAAATGAAACACTGAAGAAAAGAGACTAATGATAGAATTAACTGAAGACATTGACTGAAAAGGAAAATACTGAATAACAGTGGGCAACATAGAACCCTTAAACTGAAGGCAAGCTAGTGAAAAAAAGATTAATGAAAGATTGAACACCATAGGACAAAATTAAACACACCTGCAGAAGACTGACGATGAATTTCTTCGCTGATCGAAGCACACACGTACATAGAACTGAAGAAAACTAATGACTGATACTCCCTCCGTTCCGATTTACACGTTGTGGTTTAAGAAATAAGAAGCATAGACTGAAGAGACTGAAAAGAGAGTAATGATAGAATTAACTACTTCTTCGTCACATATTTTTTGTTGAGTTTCTATATTGTATCTGAAAAAGAGAATGGATTTTACAGGTAAACAGTTGTGTGAATGAGGATATGCAAGATATGTGCTTTGGAAGCCAAGAAGCTCTGTTCATGCAGGTTGATGCGGGAAGGAGAAAAATGCTTCATATTTTTTATGCCTTACAACTTGTGTGCAAACTAACAAAAAGTAATTATGTGCATGAAACAACCAAACTTTTCTTATATGGCGCTGTTGAAGGGTTATATTGACCTAAATGCTGGCTCTCATACAATCAATACCCAGGTGCGAGAAAGATTAAAAAAGAAAAGAAAATGAAAAAAATGAAAAAAAATAGATCAACTTTCCTCAAACTGATGTGCAGTGGCAGGAGTCATGCTTGTGTGCTGCTGACATTGGTCAAACAAGTGATGCGGGTGAACTTCTTCTACATTTACAATAAAAAAAGGCGGCTCAAGTCTTGGGTGGCAACAACACGTCCAACAGCACACCAAGCCTTCAGGTAAAAAAGTATGGGAAGAAAACTAAAAAATAAAATGCGGAAAGAGGAAAAAAGTGACAAACTTAAAACATATGATGAAAATTATCAGAATGGACATGTGATAGGTTTCAATGTTCCTTTTCTTTTCAGGATTTAGGCATGATGGGTGACTTTGTTGTTGACCAGGACAATTCTCCTGTGCAAATGGAGGATCTAGATGCACAAACAACAGATTTTCAATTGTTCAAGGGAGGGGATGATATATCGTTTGATGACTGTCAAGGAGATCCATGGAGGACAACCCTCTTAGATGTTATTAGCTTGGATCAGGTGAGCAAAAATGTTTTCTAGTGAAGAAACTTAGAGAAAAAAACACAAAGGGTATCAGTAACAAAAAAATAGAAACCTGTCATACTGCTCATGGAAAAAAAGAGATAAACTAACACACATTTAATGATTAACTTGTCACTACAACACCTGCAGGTTGATACAAACAATGAAGGAAGAGACGGGTCTTCTAAGAGGGAGCAAAATCATACCTGGAATCTCGATTCGCCGACATGTGTGCAAGCTGGTTCCTTCAGACAGTCTCGAGATGCGGGAACATCAACTGATGCATGCCATCTGCAAGTGCAAGACAACAAGAATGAAGATAATGAAATCAATGAAGAAACAATAGAAGATTTTTTGGAAAATGAAAGACGGGCCGCAGAAGGAGGGAACGACAGAACAATTGATAGTGAGCTGAAACCTGAAACAGGGATGCATTTTGCTACAAGGGAAGAAGCTCAAAAGTTCTTAAACTTCTTTGCCTTTGTAGCTGGTTTCTCCATATCTGTTGTGTCGATTGCCTGCACAACCAGCAAAAAAAGGGACAGAGAAGTTACAAGGATAACACTAAAATGCAACAAGTATGGGCATAATACAGAGGCTAAAATTGAAAGCTTGTTTGTACAAAGAAAAAGGACTGTCATAGCGAAGAAAGACTGCAAAGCACAAATGTAATTGCTTTGAAAGATGGAAGATGGCGTATAACTAACCTCAATCTTGATCATAACCATGAGCTCAACCCTGGCAGTAGGTTTTTTAGATCTCATGTTTACATGTCTGATGAAGAGAAATCACTGATCAGACCAATGAAAAAGTGCAACATACCTACGAGGAAGATAGTGGAAGTGTTGGCGTACATAAGAGGAGGAATGGACAAGTTACCATACAACAAAAGGAAAGTGAGTAACTATGGTACAACAATAAATAGATAATTGGAAAACAGTGATGTCATGGAAGTGCAGCAATACTTCCAGAAGAAACAAGCTGAGAGCCCCGGATTTTGCTACTCAATGGAAGTAGATGCAAAAAACAAGTCGGGAGCGTGTTTTGGACAGATGCTAGATCTAGAATAATGTACCAAGAGTATGGGGACTGCATCAGCTTTGACACAACATTCCTAACAAACAAGTACAACTTGCCGTTTGCACCATTCGTTGGTGTTTCTCCACATGGGAAGACATACTTGTTTGCTTGTGCCCTTATTATCGATGAGACTGCTAACACATTCAAGTGGTTATTCCAGCAGTTCTTAGCAGCAATGGGAGGCAAGGCACCCAAAATAATAATAACTGACCAAGACAGAGGAATGGAAAAGGCAATAAAAGTTGTGTTTCCACAAGACAGAGACATGCTTGTTCCGTGTGATGAAAAAAGCCGAAGAGAAAGGGTGCAGAGTGTTTCAACTGAATCAAGGGCTATATGAGGACTTTCATGACATAGTGAATAACTCATTGACAGAGAGAGAGTTTGAAACACTATGGCAAACAATGATTGAAACTTACAATGTGGGTGAGGTCAAAATTTTCCAAGACATGTGGGATGCAAGGAAAACATTTGTTCCAGTGTACTACAAGACAAAGTTTTTCCTATTCATCCAAACAACAGCTAGGAGTGAGGGCACAAATGCTTTGTTCAAGAAGGGGGTTGGTGCATAGTTCAGCATGACAAGCTTCCTACGAGAATACCAGAGAATACTAGACAACATCCATGCAAATGAGGATGAGCTTGACCATAATGCAAAGCACAAAAAAGTTTCCTGGAAATCATTCAACACTAAGTACTACATCGAGAGACAAGCACACAACCTGTACAACATAAGCATCTTCAGAAAATTTCAGCTGATTCTCAATGATGTAACAAGATTGCAGATCAGAGAAGAGGAAAAAGTGAAACTATACATGGTGTACCAAGCAAAGAACTACTACAAACAAGAACACATGACAAGGCTTTATGTGGTGCAAGTGAATACTGAGAAAGAAGATTACTCCTGCATTTGTTGCAAGTTTGGAAAGGATGGCATTTTGTGCTCTTATATTCTAAAAGTGATGTTGCACCTTGAGGTCGATAAGATACCAGACAAATACATAATAGACAGGTGGAGGAAACAAGGCCAGAAAATGAATAAACCCAAGGCGATTCCACTTAGATTAGATAATGACAAACTGAGATACAATGTCCTAGGTGTGAAGCTAGTGGAGCTTGGCTCAAACGCGTCAAAGTGTCAAAGGAAGTTTGAATACCTGCTATCAGAAATGTTCAGTATTCAACAACACTTAATTGATATGGATAGAGAAGGAGAAGAAGAGATGGATGGGCAAGGAGAACAAATAGAGGAGAGCAACAGATCCAACAAGACACTAGGCACACTGACAACTATGGCGCAGAGTGGTGGCAGCAATTCAACTATTGAGCTATTGAATCCTGATAAGGCGCACACAAAAGGGCGCCCATGAATGATGACCATGCAAGAACGCATAAAAAACAAGACATTCTACAAGTGCAGCCACTGTAATGATCTGGGTCACACAAAAAGGAAATGCACTAATCTGGATAAAGTATACGACATCCCAAAAAAGAAGAGATCTAGGAAGGCAAGCCAGCCAAGATCAGCTGATGCAGGTGATTCCCTATAAAAAACTACTAGAAAATGAACATAGCACTCCATTGACACACTCATATAAAAACTGTGGAAAATGGTATTGTTATCGACTAACAAAATAACTCTCTTCATGCATGTAACAGGGCGAGGACGACAGAACGCTACCAACAAAGAGATCAGCGCCACCAACATACCTATCGATGAAGTCTCCCAACTGCAGCAATGACGTGGCTCCTACCCTGCAACTCGAACTCCCTCTGCTCGTACCCTGCATGGATAGAGAACAAAGGAGTAGTTAGGACTATTTATATTTTCTGACTGCACAAAACTTCATGTAAGAAAAAAAGATTGAGAGAAAAAAGAATGTAGTATGTGGAAAACCTTATTAGAAGCAAATAATATGAACAAAAATGAGTGTGATGTGTTCATGTTATTTGATATAGATGCGAACCGGACTGATTCTAGACATCTTTGTTAGAGTCTTCATTGTAGTAGTGAGACTGAGCATGGCGTCTCTCAAAAAAAGAGTGGCGCATAGAGTGAGGTTTTAAAAAAATCACATCGATGGAAAAAGTGGTACACACCGCAGAATGAATTAGACACCTACGGGTTCAGACACTAAACTGACAGAACATTAGAAAAACTGACACTTAAGTTACTGGAAATTAAGGGAGAACAAACAAAATGACAAGGTAAATAATAGTCTGTCTATGAATGAATACATCTGACATAGAAGATAAGATTTGTATCTACATGAAAAAGGAAGTGGCCACCATTTACAACAAATATGATATGCTCGTACAACCAACGACAACTTCCTCAACAGTTCAACCGACCACTACACTACACAAAAAATGATCTAGATGATGCTACAAAATTGTTTTAAATGAGCTCTCTTCTTCTCTTGATGCCCGTCCAACAAGCTTAGAAACAGAGAAACGCCACCGCTGTCATGGAGGATTGCTGACGAAGTCACCCTAACAAAGGAAAAAACACACATCATAACACAGTTAGAAAAAAAATGCAAAAAAGAATAAAAAAGATGCGAAAAATAAAATTTAAAAAAGTGAAAAAATGAAGAGTTAAAATGAATGAATGAGAAGAAGAACCTATAAGTTGAAACCAGTGACAAGGCTCTTGTCTGCAGTGTTTTTCTTCCAAAAGAAAAGTTGGTTCATGTACTGAATTCTTATGTGGTGGATGTCGTCATGTGAGAAAATCTTGCGCAGATCCAAGGGTGGTGCCCATATCTCCATTATCTTTGTTGCAAACACTCCACAATCCTTTCTGGAAAAAGAGGTGATGTTCAAAAAACAAGCTAAAAAAGGGGGGAAACAAAAATAAAAACAACAGCAGGTGGGGAAAGAGAGCCCTTACTCATTAGTCTGCTTTGGCACGTGAGGGTACATCCTTATGAAAATCTTGAAATTATGCTGGTCTGTTTGGAAAATGATTTCCCACAACTTGATGAAGTTCTTGATCTGTATGTGAATAAAAAATGATGAAAAAAATAAACATAAAAAAATAAAATCATATAGATGGGAGGAAGGCATTTAGACAAAAAAAGATGTGATGAATAAAGTGTGATGAACAGAAACAAAAGAAAAAAGGTGATGAACAACTTACAAATTTCTCTCTGATAGTCTTGTGAAGATATGAGACCTTGTCATAAAAAGAATCCAAGAAAGCAAAAAGTTGCCACTTGAAATCGACAGCAAACACTATCCAATGGTTGTCGAGGCATGTGGGGAAGAATAGTTGATCAAAAATAGAAGAAAAAAACACATAAAAAGAGTTAGAACAAAAAATCAAAACGGGAAAAAGTAGAACACAAAAAAAGAAAGGAAGAAGGACAAAAGAAGAACACACCGTATTTGACAAATCTAGACGTTTACCCCTACTTGCTGATGCTGCCCCCAAAAACGAAGTGGCAATTGATCGTAGTTTATCGTCTTGGTAGTTCAGTATGTTCTCCTGCGGGGAACATACAAATACATGACCAAAATGGCAAAGTAGAGGCAGGGTAATGTACACCAAAAAATGATGTAAAAACTAGCAAAAGAAAAAAATGATAAATGCTGAACCAAACTAAAAACATACACCAATATTCGGAAAGAAATGGTGCCTTCCAGAGATTGAGGGATGACAGTCCTCGAAGAACTTTCGACAAAAGTAAGGGATCAAGAAGTTGTCGACGTGCCCGGTTGGCATAAGGCTTTGTCCAAGTGATACATAATTACAATGAACCATGGAGTACGTCAACGCATACTTGCTGTTTGTTGCCACATAGAACCAAAAAAACTAATCAGGCATAGCCATACTTTTCTATGGGCGAACAGGAATAATCTAGTCGGTGTTCCTGGTCTTGGCGATTGCCATCTTCTGATGAAACAACATTTGATCATTTTTTAAGCTATATTGTAGAAAAATGGATTTTGTATGCTGACATGCTTACCATGAGCTATTCAAGTAGCACTAGGAACATAGGTTTTTGTAGTGCGCAAAAACATATCACAAGACAGTAAGATTTAAAACCTTCTTTGCCTACTTATTCACTAATGTTTATATTGTCAGTAACTCAAAGTATCAGACCTTAACTGGTGTATATACAGTCTAAAAGCCCTAAACTTGAACTAAGATATTTCAGCGTGAAGCACTGACTTGAGTTGTTTTGAGGTGACACTATAGCAAAATCAACAACGAGAAAGCCAAAAGAACACTAGTAACTTTTTTCACAGGCTGAAAAGAACAAAAATACACATGATTTTTTTCTCAGTCAAAGAACTATGATACAAAAAAGAACACCAATGAAAATGAGGACTACCCTGATACGGGGCAATCAATCTAACAACAAGATGTTGAGAATGAGTCACCAGCAACACACACACTCAAGAATGCAGAAAATAAAGATGTTTAACTGCCACAGCCTTGTAAATCGTACAATGGCTTGCCGGACCTCTAATAGTATATCTTAGACGGAATCCCAGGAGGTGTGCCTGGTGTTGGAGGCAGAGAATTTTGATCAGTCAATCAAAGTGTTAAAAAACTAGTGACACGTTTGACAGCTTCAAAATGATATACTACAAAATTATGATATAGTACACACATATTAAAGATTGAAAAAAGACCAGTATGTAAAAATACTTAAATAAAATAGGCTAAAAACTGATTAACGTACCTCTGAATTCTTTTTGTATAGGCAAGTTCGATTATTGAGTTGTAATGCATGCACTCTTTGTTTGACACAAGGAACCTTTCGTTTTCCTTGAATGGGAGTTCCAGGAGAATTTTTGGTCGCAAAATGATCAAATCATCATGTCCACCTTGATTGACAATGGTGTCCGGTGCAAGTTCATCGATAATGATATGATTATCAGTGTCGTCTGGCACATCAACAACCTCTTCTACCCCTACTATAGATTGGCGTTGACGTTTCGCAATTGGTCCGATCAGATTGTTGTATAGATGATCTGCATTCTTAGCTAATTCGATTTGCCTGACACCAAAACTTGTTGGACTGATATCAACAATGTCTGCCTTCCTCTTAGTTGGCTGCCAAAAACAAAAATAAAAAAGCTTCGGTGAAAGCTAACATGCAAAAAAACATGTAAAAACTGAACCAAAAATGGCTCCACATATGCGAAAAAAGATAGATTGAAGATTTCCTGCCTAACTGGTTTTAGATTTCAGGGTTGTCCAGCTACAAAAATATGCTGACAAGAAAAAGTTGTTTCAATAAAAGTACTAAGAAGACAAGACAAAAAAATATTAAATACAAAAGGTATAACAAGACGCACTCATCTCCCTATATCCCTCGTGGCCTCATAACAAATAATAAAAAGGGAGTAAAAAAAACTAAACACTAACCATAGAGGGGGAAAGATCGGCCACTGGGATTGGTGCTTGTTTTGTGCCAATGATTTGGCTAGTTTTTCAAAATTCTTGTCTACTAATGCCATGAGCTTAGGAGGGTTGTTGCTGGTGCCAATCTTGCAACCCTGTAGTGCATGTGATCTTAGATGAAAAAAAACATAGTGACAAAAAAAAGAAATGTGACAAACAAAAAAGATGCATAAAAGCTGACCACCTCACTGAACAGCTTTGTACGGTCTATTGGTGACATGTGGCTAATCATTTGGTAATTGCTCTGCCCAGCCTCAGGAGGTGCAATGTAACCTCCAACATCACTTTTTGTGCCGGTTAGACTGGTGGAGCGTGTGAAAGTGCCCTGGCCATTTTGCACACTAAACTGCAGAAAAGAGTTGTGCTCCTTCAACCCTGTTGGGAATGTGTTAATCAAAGGAAACTCCTACTCATGATGCATTGTGTTGAACACCCTAGCCCTGACCTTCTTCACTACTCCCACTTCAGGCACTTGGATGGGGAAAAAATAGAAAATAAAAAATGAAACTTGACTGTACAATTCATAGAAAAGACTAAACTTAAGAACCAAAGAAAAAGAAGAAATAGATTTACCTTTTTCATTGGTGTGTTCAACAATTTTAGTAATCATACAATCTGGGGTTGCTGCAGAAAAAACACAAAAAATCCAGATGTAAGCCACTACTAAAAACAAGGAAAAGAACACAGAAAATGGGAGGAAATAAAAAAAGAAACATGGAGGAAAAGTTGCATGAATGAACCTAAAGCATCGTGTGAGCCCTTACGAACTAACGACAAACTGTTCTCATCAATAGGTTGCAATGGGAGCTTGTTGTTCCTCATTCCGATGACTAAAGGCTTACTAGCTGCAATTATGAAACTATGTTTTCGTTGATCTTGACAATTGTGCGGTTGATGTTGCTCTTAACGTGCTTGAGGTTCTCATTCACTTTGCTGCATTCACCATACTCTACTTCCAACCAAGAAAAACACACATATACTCACATAAGCAATAAAAACACATTTATTCGAAGACCACAAAAACGAAAAATAACTTGACAAAATGATCAAAATAACTTTGAATTAAAAAAACAGAGGAAGTATCTGATGAGCTTCTCAAGTAAAAAGGAGCCTCAACACACACCAAAAATGCATACCGTGTGAACTTTTCTTTTGAGTTCTATCATCCTTGCTCATTATGCCCATGTTCTGTTTCGCTACTGGTCCTAGTTTTGAAGAGGTGTCCCGATCACTAACCACGAAAAGAGATGATAGTCTGGATCCAGATAGAAACTTCAACACATTTTATGTTATTGCTTCCTAAACATTTTGCAAACCAGACTCCTTTATGTTGCCGCAGTCTGCGATGTCAATGATGCCCTGAATGATCTGACAAAGAACAAAAATATAAATAACAGAAAAAGAACAATGCTGAAATGACAAGAAAACCTGAAATTTTTTAAGATGAAAGATACCAACATAGTGAGGCAAAACTAAAACCTGCGGATGTAGAATATTAGCATAAGATGACATCATCTCCTCTTTGAAATATACTGATATTGATCCTTGTTGAATAATGCCATGAGGAGCACCAATTTCAGTTGCAAACACATGCTGCCATAAAAAGATAATTGGTGCGGAAAAAAGGGAAAATAGTCAAAAATAATGACTAACTACAGAAAAAAAAGAAGAAAGAGATGCATGTGCCTAACTCCCTTTTGAACTACAGAAGAAAAATTGCTCAACGCAAAAATGAAAAACATCTAACACACCTCCTTTTTGAACGGGCTCCTTCCAAACAAGTTGCGCTTCTTCTAGTAAAGTTCCGAGAAATGTTTAATCAAATTACCTTTCCATGCAAGAATCTGTGGGACGCCTTGCTCGACCACCCTTATACCAAAGTCAAGCTTGTCCAAATATAGCACCTTAAAAAACACCCAAAAACTTAGAGAAGGAAAAGGAACAAAACAATAGACGGGGGTATGTGTGACAAAAAAAAACCAAAAGAACAAAAGAGATACTGAACACTTACAGCCAAGCAATATATGCAGAAATCAAACGCTTTTGGTTTTCTGCCGGTTTCCCTATCAAACAACACATATTGGTTGATGCCAGCCAAAATCCATTCGTAGACAAGAAGACACATGTCGAATCCCCTTGTGATAGTAGGATCCTCCAGAAGGAATAGGAAGTCCGTGTGTATATGATCATTTGAAGAAGGGAATAGAAAGCATGACATAACAATCACCATGAAACATATGAAGATGTCTTCATCACTAAGATCTTCTGATGATGTGAGCAAATTTCCAAAGAAAGTGACATTTGGAATTTCTGAAAGATTGAACCTAGACATAATGAAACTCCTCCCTCTCTCCTTATTAGGCAGCGCTATAATGCCGCTGTTCGGCAGACCCAACACAAGATGGACAGACTCCTTAGAAAGAGAGATGATCTTCTGATCATCAATAATGATTTGGGAAGATATTGTGTCTACGCAACCAACAATCCATCTGGTGAACTGAGAAGGGAGTTCAGTCTTCTCAAACTTCAGGAGATGCTCAAACCCGTATTTTGAGATCACATCCTTCCGGCTAATAGCCATATGCTTGAGTATCTCAGCGAAGTACTTGGTAGCATACACATTGTACGCATCCCTTCCTAGCCCTGTTGCTTTTAGCCTTTTATTCTGAAAAACCACATTGAAAAAGAAGACTAAGACTAACAAAAAAAGTAAATTCAGTGATGCAAAAACATTAAAGAGTTGGTACAAGAGATTCAACAACCTCGACTTTGATATTAGCGTCGTGACAAAAAACTGAGAATTCCCTCTTGAGAGATTTGAGAGCTTGTTGGGTAAGATGGAAACCAACAAACAGAAACCATCAACATAAAAATAAAAGAAAAAATAAACTGAAAACTAGAAGATAAAACATACCTCCTCCTTGAAAAAGCCAAATAGAGCATCCTCTAACATTTTCTTCCTCCTGGACACAGATTCCTTTCAGAGCAAACAAACAGAAAAAAAGTTGTTACACACATATAAGACAGAAAATAAAACACATAAAAAGGTGTGAAAAAGGCCGATTAAAATCTACATGACCATACATCATCACTGGATGTGCTACTCTCCTCCAGACTGTCATTATTTTACATTTCATTATCAGGATCGTAGCTGTCGTCATAGCCCACACTGGAAGGTCTATAACTTGCATAATCTGCACACCTACATGTATGGGGGAATGAAAAAGCTAATAAAAAATTTCCTTGAAAGAATATCAGACAAAAATGTTGTGCTCGCAGCAAAGCTAAAAAGTAAAAAATAACTAACTACTTCTACAAGATGACCGTGGGCTAGATCATGCTCGCAGCATGCAAAAGCACTAAATTCAAAACCATCTTGAATCTACACCCATATCAATTTCCCCATACAAAAAGAACACGAAAACAAACATAGGCAGTGACACATGATCAAACATAGAACATTTGAAAAAATGCACGTGAATACACCCATGGTTGAAGAAATAGTATGAACTAGGATAACTCTCTCGTCATATGACTAAACAAAGAACATGTGGTCATCATAAGGCCCTTCAAAATGATCTGGAAACTGGACATCAAACATACTGCTGCTGTTATGGAGTAACTCATAACTGAAGGAGCGTCTTAACATCTATTCATTCAGGTTCGAAGGGGGCAAAAAAACAGACTACTGAATGTGAAATTTGACGCTGCCAAGGGATATTTTAAGCTAACAATCATTAGGGAAAAAGGAATATTTTGCATTTCAAGGACAGATCATTGTCACTATGTTTTATCATCGGTGTGATGCAAAAAAAGGAAAAACGGTTATACTGTCCTGCAACTCATCGATGCACAGAACAAAAAAATACGAGCAAGTTCTTTGTTCAGGTTCAGATAGCCAAACAGACTTCATTACTAAATTTAGATAAAAAAAGCATTCAAAAAACATGTGTATAAGGGAAAAAAGCATAGATCCAAAAACACATGTATGAGCACATATATCTAAACTTTTCACTTCTCACTTATTCAGATTAAAAAAGAGGGGTGACTGCAACAAATTCCATTGCGTACATGAGTTTCAGAGACATCTACTGCCTGGTTAGTTGGTGCATATCACTGCTTTCATATTATCCCTAACCATTGTCCAGGTAATCACTCGATGCTCAGGAAAAAAAACACATCCATTACTAAAAGCCATCAAAATCAAACTAACAACAAAAATAGTGGAACTCTACAATTTCTCCACACTAGTACTCCTGCAAAAAAACACATACATTCATTTACCTATCTCTGACCATCTACAAACATTCCTTGGGCCTCTAAAAAAATCTTACAGGGGACACACTACAGTGGGAAAATCAATGACAGTGAACATGAGCTCTACATCCAGAACAAAAGACAATTACATTCAACACAAAGTTGAGGCAGACTTAGTAAAGGAGAATTGGGGAACAAACACGTACAAGGAGCCTGAGACAAATTCAGGGGTGTTCTCTGATGAAACCATTCAAAATACTCCCCACCATTGAACAAATTCAGAGGCGTTTCTATTCTACCACACACCTTCCTGGCCGAAATCCACAAAAATCTGAACCACCCCCCGGCTATTGGAGGTCTGTTACTGGCGACAGTGACGACAAACTGAAATTCAGCGCGAACGCGGGGAGCAAACACATCTCTACACCTATAAAAAGCACAGTTGGTGGTGATGGTGTGCCTGCCTCCTGACAATCTGAACCATCAGATCTAAAACGAACGGTTTAGATGGCACTAAAGTTGAAAGCCCGGGGTAGCCTCTCTGCCTAGACAGATTTCGCATGTGCGCAACACAGCCACATCCTCTCCTCCAGAAGGCTCATGTTAGATCTCTCACACTGACCCAGGCAACCGATAGGCGTTTTCGAGTAGCTCTCCATCTGCCAGCGTGCGGTGCGTGCCCGCCGGTCCTCCCTGGATCCGGTGGCCATTATGGCCCCAGGAGGCATCACAGACCCTAGCTCCTCATCAGTGGTGGGGATTTAAGTTTCCTTTTGTCGATATTTGGTCCCTTCGTCGACCTCTTGGTGGAGCGGTGGTCGGCGGATTTTATAGGGAATAAAGTCCCCCAGCCCTTGCTCCTGCTCGCCGGAGGCTTCGCCTGCGCTGGTGGGAGGCTTGTGGAGGACAGGCATATGGAGCAGCTTCATTTCTGTGGTGCGCTTCGGCGCAGCGTCGGAGGTGGTCTGCTCTAGGAGGACGGGGGAGATGGTTGCTTCGTTCTTGTGGAAGTGGTTGATGGATCCGGCTGCCTCCTGCTAGGCGGTAAGGCATCGTCCCGGGATCTGGGGCTGAAGATGCGGGCGCGGCCTTGGAAGCCGGAGCGTGAGGGCGCAGTCGACGGAGCCGGAGCGGAGAGCACGGTGTGGGTGTTGGGAGTTGGCGTGGTGGCTGGTGCGAATGCGAGGTGTGAGGATGGAGGAGGTGGCTTGGTGGTCGCCACTGCCGTCGTCGCCATGCTCATCTATACAGAGACATACTCGCAACTGCAGCAAGGAGAGGAGAAGCAAAGATGGATTAGAATGGATGGTGCTGACGATTCTATGAATCTTGCTCACTTTCTTTGTAGATATGCAGATTTTTTTTAGTAAAGGAGGATGACCCCCGGGCTCTGCATTTGGGCGATGCATATGACCATTTTATTAATTATTCTCACAAGACCTTACAAAGTCATACAACAGCAAGAATAAAGCCACCATCTAAGCAACAACTGTCGCTACACCTATCCAATTGATGAAGGGGCGCTGATAGCCTGGGCCTAATACCAAACAGACATCGCGGCCAAACCTAAACATCTAAGACCTGAGGTCCCAACCAGGACGCCTGCCTGGTATGGGGCACCTACAAGTCTGGTGCACTCCTCAACCAGGACGCCTGCCGGGTATGAGGCCGCCGCAGCCACCTACCACGAGTCCATCCTCAGAGTTGTACTGTTGCATCTAACTTCCCAGGTCTCTCTGCCATCGACGCCACCACGACGCCAGACAGCGCCGTCCTCCTGCGCGAGTCCATCCTCCCACATCGAACACTCAATCTGCACTACGCCACGCTGTCAAGATCCGTCGCCATCAATGGATGGGTGAAGCACCGCTCCACCAAAGAAACCGTCCGTTGGTCCCGTGAAGCAAGGCGCAGCACCAAGTAGAAGGCCAAAGTCGCACCGCCACCATACCACCAGCAGCCCTGCCACCAAGAGCTGTTCCCAGCCGCCGCCTTCAAGAAGGAACACGACACCATGGTGTCGTCGACGCCCAGAACAGGGGAACAAAAGCTTTCGCCATAGCTCGAGGAGGAGGCGGAAGGAAGAGGATCCACCCCAAAGCCTCCAGGAAGGGGATTGGCGCCAAAGGCGTCGACTTTGGGGAGGCCGCCGCGCCAGCCAGGGGTTTCCCCCGGACCCTCACCCGCATGCCAGATCCGCCAGGTCGGCAATAGGGGACGCCGAAAGCATCCTCCAAGGACTGGTGCCAGCATGGATCGGGACAGATCGGAGGAGGGGCGGATCTTCCACATGAAGCCATGGCAGATTGCGAGGAGCCGCCACTGCACCAGCGTCCGCTACCCCCATGCCGCCCGCGCGGCCGTGGGAGGCTGCCCGCCAGAGCCCGCCGGCGCAACCCGCCGGCTGCACCGCGCCCATCGGCCGGGGCCGCCGCCCTGGGGAATCAAGGCCCTCCAAAGGAGAGGAGACGCCAGATCCCGCCGCCACCATCATTGGGCTGAGCACCCGCGCCTCGGAGGCCCTCAGGCGGCGGCGTAGGAAGGAGAGGAGAGGGGGAAAACATGGCGGCGGCGCTAGGGTTGGCCCCCGAGTCGCCTCAGAGGAGGCGACGCGGGGATGCAGTGCACAGTGTGTAGTGCATCGAGCCAAGCGCAGGGGACGGGAGTGATCTAGATTTGTCGTATCTACTCTAGATTTTTCACCGGAGCAGCCAAGAAATGCCAAACCTTCACGTGGCCATGGCCATGTCGTGGGACGACGGGTAGTACTACGCTACACAGTACACACACTGTCGCGTCGTGTGCCGTACGATACATCTCTTTCTGACAGCAACGAGGCCCTGCATCCAAGGATTTTTTGTCCAAAAGGACCCCCTGGCCAACAGAATTGCCAAAAAAGGCCACATGTAAAAACATTGTCAAAAAGGACCCCCTCACTAGTGGCGGCAGGCGCGGCAGGTGACACGTGGCACCTGCCGCCACGCCAGGAGGCGGCGGGCCCGGTCGCCACAGCAGGAGGCGGCAGCGCTCGTTGTAACGGGTTATCCACAGCGCAGTAGCCGCGACGTAACGGGCGAGGCTATGTGGGCTGACGGTGTCCTGGACTAGGGGGGTATTCACCATGTCATCTCCCGATCTGTTAGATTGGGTCGAGGACCCCCATGGCCGTATACTCATGGGCCAGTCCGGACAGCTGCCGCATACAAGGAAGATTCCGCAAGACTTGGCGATCAAGACAAGGACTCCTCCCTCACCGGCGTATTCGTCTAGGACTCTTGTTATCCTAGGCCTCTGGTGCATTATATAAACCGAGGCCAGGCTAGTCGATAGAGATATACAACAATCATACCATAGGCTAGCTTCCAAGGTTTAGCCTCTCTGATCTCGTGGTAGATCTACTCTTGTACTACCCATATCATCAATATTAATCAAGCAGGAGTAGGGTTTTACCTCCATCGAGAGGGCCCGAACCTGGGTAAAAACATCGTGTCCTTGTCTCCTGTTACCATCCGCCTAGATGCACAGCTCCAGACCCCCTACCCGAGATCTGCCGGTTTTGACACCGACATTGGTGCTTTCATTGAGAGTTCCGCTGTGTGTTCGGCAAAAGGTCCTTGGCTCGCCTGCAGATCAACAGCGACTTCGGCATCTTCATCACCAGCTCGACTGGTCACCTTAGTTCGACCAAGGACTGCGCCCTACCTCCGATCGTCATGTTTGGATGAGGGCCTTCGTAAACATCAGCTCCGATCTCTATCAAGATCATGGAGGAATCATCCAGGGAGCCCGGGGGCTCAACGTCAACATTGCCCTCGGGCGACCGTGCTGTTTTTCTGGACAGCGAACTTGTATCCGCCATCACCGCCTCCTCGAGCGTCGGTTTGACGATTGCTTCGGTGGAATAGTGCGGAATTATGTCTACAACAGCCACTCTAAATTTCATCGAGTTCCGATGGAGGAATCTCCGACAATCTACGATATTACCGGAGCCTTGTCAAATCTGGACGAGAATCTGGACGAGTTTAGGGCGTGGTGTCCAGCTTCTAGCTCGGACCTCCTTTGGAAGATCCAACCATTGATCGACTGCGGAATTCCTATGTCTACCACCCCTCAAAATTTCAGCTCGATCCGACCGTCCAAACTCCCGGAACCTTCCGATTAGTGCATCACTTTTCGGATCTGTCTTCTGCGCGAAAACAAATCCGACCCGAGTTCGTCCTTTTTAGAACGGGATTTCGGACATCCTTTTTGAAGGAAGTTTTGTATGGGGTATTGTGTTTTGTTCCCGAACACATCCCAGTAACTTTAAAATCTTTTGAACATGATCTTCAACATCATGCTGGTGTCAAACCAGTCCGGCAATATTGCTCCACGGCTGCTGACCTGCGCTAGACACGTCGTCACTTTGTTGAGCCGAGCTCAACTTCTTCGGATCATCATCTCGGCAAGCCGAACAAGAGTCCGGCATCGCGAAGGATAAATCATCACCAACATCGCCGCCCCACGGATTACACGGAGCGGGCACACCTGCATCACCGCACGGTCACTTCATCAAGCCGGCATCGACCACGTCATGACCTGCATCTGCAGGGCCGCACTGTTGCTTTTTCAAGCTGGTGTCCATCACGCCGACCTACTTCGACTCATCGGCTGACACCCAGGATTCATCACGTTAGCTGGACCGGGGGCTTCATCATCTCTTCATCAACCTACTCCGGAGACTTCGGCGTCGCTGGCCGACCAGCTCCGTCACGTTAGCTGGACCGAGGGCTTTGCCTCGGCGAGCCAATCTTTGCCAGCATCGCCATGCCGTTGCTTTATCGCCCATCAGGCGATAGGTGTGCGGATCGAGTCCCAATTTTGGGAATCACCTTTCTTCGGATTGCTACAACAAATAAGCCAGGTGCTATTAATCCTAGTATTTTTTGCTTGTTGGGGTTCATTTTTCCCAATGAATTATTACTCCGATTTGTCCATCATATGTACGCAGGTCTATCAAATGGTGGCCGCATTAATGACGGTCGCATGTTGGTTCGGTCAGTTTCCGTACATAGTCCGACGAACGCCGCATCTGGAGCTTGAACCGACATGTGAATTCAGGCCTTGCCAAGCCTTGACCGCATCACGCCGCCGCCCTGCATCGACATTGACTTTGGCGCCAGGCCATATTTCTTTTATTACTCACTTTGCATAAATTATTTGTTATGCAACGAATTTTTTATTATCATTATTATTACTATTATCTCCGATTTGCACTATTTTTTGTGTACAGGAAAATGATCCAGCCGGACTATATCCTTTGGCGTCACCTCGGCTGGACGGGGGGCTTCGTCAACACTTCATTATCCCATGCCGGGGACTTCGGCATCACCCTGCCATCCTACATTGACCGTGCTATGTCACCACTTCGGAGTGCCGAGCTCTTTGCTCCGCCACCTCGAGACCGGCTTGGGGGATGGAACCTTGTCCCGCATCAAGCTCGAACCGCGTCATCAATATCGAACACATTAACCAGCTAAGTTGCCTTCATGCTCAAAGTTTTAAATTTTTAACTTGTGTTCGGCTTGACCAAGCATTATACTTTTTTGGAAAAAAGTTGCTTGTAAAAATTTCTTTGTCCAAACTTTGTTTGTGACGCGCAAATTCAAATACCCCGTTTATTTGGGGCTTCCTCCATGAAGCTTTTTCCTCTTGCATATGATTATACTTGTACGGCTTCGTTTCTGGTTCGTGTATTACACCACAATATGCACCATATTGACTTAAGCGATTTGCAAGCTGGGTTGCCTCGCTCCTGTGCTTACCCCTACGTTCCCGGTTGTTCGGCTAAGGAGTAAAGGGAGCACCTCTGCGATTGTCACGATCGGGTCATCCGAGCCGAACCTCAGACTGGTTGAAGCCGAAAGCTAGCGCTCTTATAGTTTTCAATGATGGTCGGCACACAACGGAACTCATGAGTATAAAAAATCTATTGCACAAGTCTCATAATAACAATGAGCACCGAAGAAAGGTATCGGTGGGGGTACTATTTTCTTCGAAGATGCTTCTTACACTTCACAGTAATATAGCATAAGTTCCCTGAGCGCTTTGTCCGTTACAGCCTTATGGCCTGATTGTCTGGTTATTGGAAACACTGTCAATATTCTCGACAGATGGAGTACATAACACTTTTCGGTCCTTGACCGAAGAGGGAGAAGCCGACGGTCGGTTAAGACGCGTTTAAAGTTTGGTTGAACATAGATATGATATAAGTACTTCGGTACATGCAATCATTCTTTTACCCAAGTAACTTGGGGGCTCTTAAATGTATATGAGTCGTTTTATGATAAGTGTTCTTCTTCTTAGTCGTTGCAAAGTTTTATTATTATTATTATTGTCTATCACTCCTTTTTTCGACACAAGTGTGCGGTCACTAGCCGGGGAGCCTAATTTCTCTCTCAAAGCCGCTAGAGTTTAGTTTGCTAAACTGGCCTAGTAAGAAGTACTCCGCCTTCGCGATAGGAGGTTGAAGCCGTAGGCTGGCCCGCTTGAAGTTTTGAGATAGGATGTGTCATGTTAAAGCACGGCATAAGCACCTTTTTTTTCTCCAAAGTCCAATTTTCGGATTGGCACCAAACACATGATCTAGTTCGGACATTAACCTTTTGAATAAGCTTTTTGGCTTTTCGAGCCCATGGCACTTTTAAACTATTGTGTGTTTTCAGCACGAGTCTCGCAGTGCAACGCCGGACACCTTTAGATATTCGGCAAAAACATTCTCGGATATTGCTATATGTGCATCGGTTTCGAATTGTGTCTTCGGTCAATAGTTGGGTTGCCCGGCTCCTGCGCTTGCCTCCTACGTTTCGCTTTGTTCGGCTAGGTGTGCAAAGGGAGAACCACTGCGATTGTGCTTCCAGCTCACATGGTTAAGCACCTCAGTGGAGAAAGCCGAAAACTGACTGTCACAATAAGCATAAACTGGTCAGCGATCCGATGCCGGTGTTAAATGACGGGCCATTCATAACAATGGCCGAAGTGTTTACGGCTTGACCTTGACTGTCGCCGAACACTACCGGGGGCTATTAACTGGCCTCCCAAACTAAATCCTCGATATTTTGCTCTTACATAGGAGTTGGGGTTTCATGATCATGCTTAGCATGACAACCCAAAGAAAGGAATCGATAGCGGGACTATTTTCTTTGGAAGACATTTCTTCTGTTAAACAGTAATATAACATATCTCTCTGTGTACCTTTGTTTATAAAACCGTATGGCCAGATTGCCTTGTTTGTTGTAAATCTTTGCCCTCATAAAGGCTTTGTAAAGTAGGACAAACACTCCTCGGCTATTGGCCGAGGAGGTGGAAGCCAATGGTCGGCCAACAAAGTTTTGTACAATGCGGATCTGAGCATTAATGACGTAAAGTACTTGGATACATAGAGTCACTACACATAATTTGTGATTTTACTATGGATATCAATCCTTAATTCGGCCACCCGTGCCCGCATTAAGGCTCGGGGGCTACTGGGCTTCAGGCTTATTATTTACAAATATTAAAGGGGCACATTGATCCCCTGATCTGGTGTTGCCACCCGACCAGTGTCTCGGGGGCTACTGCATTGTCTGTCCAATGCAGAAAATTTTTAAGTGTAATACAGTCTCCGAGGAGATTTTGATCCTCAGGTTGGTCGGCCGCACCCAACCTGAGTCTTGAGGACTGAGCACGCCACTTTTTGTGTCCCGAAGTATTCTGCCGAGCTAGGACTTGATCCTCAGACCGATTTTGCAAATCAACCTGAGTCTCAGCGGCTACGGGGATCAGCGGTCTTATGTCATCCTTCATGTGCATCTCGGGTTTTAGACCGATACACACCTTGAGGGCTACTGGCTATGTATCTCGGCAGAGAATAAATTGCACCAATATTGACAAAAACCAGCCCACATTCGGGGTGGTGCACCACCTCGGAAGCAGTCCGGCATAAAGCTCGGGCGCTAGTGGCTGGCTCCATAGAGGGCATTTCCGGTATTAAGCTTGGCTAAACTCCTTCAAACTTCTTTGAACCAAGGTGATTTATGGCACCTCGGATACAGTCCGGTGTTGGAGCTCGGATACATAGTCCGGCGTTAGGACTGGGAAGCAGTCCGGCATTGGTGCTCGGCTGCAAAAGATACCTCGAATGCAGTCCGGTGTTGGAGCTCGGACGCAAGAGGACGCTGCCGCCTGGGAACAACTTCAAACCCGAGGTGTGGCACAAAAATAACAAGGCATTGATAAAGGTCGGAAACTTAAAGGGGCTCCTCGGATACCCGACGTATAAACTCGTCGAATGCATTTCGGCGATCCTCAAGATCGAAGATGAGAAGATTTGTTGAACCAGTTTTCAAGACCGACGACTAAAGATGAAGAACGGTTCGGAAGAATCGAGGAGCGTCCCTAAACTTGAAGACCGGTTCAGGGGGCTACTGACGGTGTCCTGGACAAGGGGTATTCACCACGTCATCTCCCGATCTGTTAGATTGGGCCGAGGACCCCCATGGTCGTATACTCATGGGCCAGTCCGGACAGCTACTGCATACAAGGAAGATTCCACAAGACTTGGCGATCAAGACAAGGACTCCTCCCCCACCGGCGTATTCGGCTAGGACTCTTGTTATCCTAGGCCTATGGTGCCTTATATAAACCGAGGCCAGGCTAGTCGATAGACATATACAACAATCATACCATAGGCTAGCTTCTAGGGTTTAGCCTCTCTGATCTCGTGGTAGATATACTCTTGTACTACCCATATCATCAATATTAATCAAGCAGGAGTAGGGTTTTACCTCCATCGAGAGGGCCCGAACCTGGGTAAAAACATCGTGTCCCTTGTCTCCTGTTACCATCCACCTAGACGCACAGTTCGGGACCCCCTACCCAAGATCCACCGGTTTTAACACCGACATGGGCCATGCCGCCACCCAGTGAGGCGGCCTCTGTTGCGGCTGTCGCTCGCAGGCCGACAGGCCGTGCTGCAGTGGCGACGTGACTGCGGGCCAGGCCGCCACCTGCTAAGGCGGCCTCTCTGCCACAACGGACAAGGGGACACAGATGGCGCTGATTCCCGTGTGCGACAGCGACACTGGCGGCGGTGATTCCCAGATTTGATTCCCACGCGCGGGAAAATGCACGTTGATGCCCTGCTTTAGGTTCTTTCGCCCGGGAATCAGTCCTACTTTAGCTTCTTTTGCCTCAGCGGATGGGACAGCACTGTGAGAATTGCTCTGGCTATTGCTTGAGCGGATGCGACGACACTGCGGGAATTAGTCACTCGCTGCGGGAATCGGATGCTGCGGGAAGCTGTTGTGCCGACACTACAGGGATCCTAAAATTTCCCGCTTAATTTTCCCGCTTAGTTTTCTCGGTATTTTGATATATTCTTTAATAACATTCTTGTTTCTTGTTGTAGTCTCCTCCGCCTCTGTGCATGTACTATCATTGGATTGACACGGAGATGCCGGCTTGGGCAGTGACTGAGATTCATGAAAGAAGTCGCCGTGCGTGGAATAGTTTCTATACGGAAGAGCGACGTGAGAAGGCGGAAGCTAAGGAGAAAGCAGAGCAAGAGAGGGAGTTAAAAGAATATTATGCGGAGCAACACCGTTTTTTCAGGATTTAGGAAAGAAAAATAGGGAAGAGGCTCGTCGCATGGAGGAGCACGAACGACAGCGAAAGGAGGCTCGTGAGGCAGAGAGGCAGAGAAAGAAAGAAAGGGCTCGTGAGGCCAAGGCAGTAGAAGAAGCTAGCGATGGAAAAGGAAAATATCCATGCTGGACTCAGTAGATTCCTGTGGTAGTATTATAAATTTCGCAATCATTTGTATCTTTATTTCTGCAGTTTAATGTAGCTTTATTTCAGTAGTTAAATGTAGCTTTATTTCAGTAGTTAAATGTAGCTTTATTTCAAATCTACGATGTATCTTATTTTCAGTTGTACCATGTCGTAATGGAAAAAAAATAGTTTTAGAATAAAGTAGTGGCATTTTCTTTCCCTCCACTAATATCGAACATCGTGCAACAACTACAAAATGAAATTAAGATAGAACATAATGCCCTACAATAAGAGAGTACAAACTAATAATGCAAGTACATCTGAATTAAACGGTAGAACTGGAATACAGCTTAAAAACTACATGAAGGCATCATCGTCATCCTCCGTCGATGCAGAACTCTTGCCCTTCGAGGATGCAGAACTCTTACCCTTGGACGATGCAAAACTCTTGCTCTTCGAGGATGCAGTACTCTTGCCCTTTGAGGATGCATAACCCGAAAGCGGTGGCATGAAGATATCATCTTCGTCCTTGCTTTCCTCAGTCCATAAAATGGATGCTTTTCTGAAGTCCTTCTGAAAGTTTCACTCTTCGGCTCCACTACCTTCTTCCACCTTGCATGCAACCTAAGAAGTTCTTTACGTACCTCCTCATAGGTCCTTTCAGGCCACCCAGACCTACGTAATTGGTGAGCCAACTTATTCATTATGGTGTCACTACCGGTGAGTTCGTCCCATGGAACTATCCTATTGTCCATCCTGAAATCGGTAGCTAGCCTGAGAAGAGTCCTGCTCATCCCAGGGTGAAAACTACGATCGAAAGGATAATGGGACATCTCGACTACACTACACTCGAATGCTTATCCACCTCTGTCTGAAGGGGGTTTTATAGGTAGAGAGGAGAAAATGGCGGGAAAGAATGACTGTAGTATGGCGGGAAAGGGTTGGCGGGAACATATGGCGGGAAGGGGTTGGCGGGAAACGGGTGGCAGGAAGATATGGCGGGAAGGGGTTGGCAGGAAACGGGTGGCGGGAACATATGGAGGGAAAGCGTTGGCGGGAAAATATTGAGGGGAAAGGGTTGCGCGAAAACATAAGCCGAAGACTGGTGCATTTTTATTTCAGCATACATAGATGTTCAAATCGAAAAGTCTGATACTGACATATGTAGATACAATGGGTCACGCACGTGGATAGATGAATCACCGTAGTTTACGACGACCACCTAGCCTTTCCTTACGATCGGAAAGCTCCAAGCGATTAGGTGGCCGAGTTACACGAAGACCGTGGCCGTACTCCAATTCGGCTTCATGTGTCTGCGACTCCTGCGTAGGTGGTGGAGTCGGGAATCCTTGTTGCGAACCTGAAGTGTAATTGTAGGCGTATGGTTGTGACTCCGCGGGGATAAAAGATGGGCCAATAACGTCCCCTCCGAAGAACTCTGTAACTAATGATGTAACCGTGTCGCCATGATCATGTGATGCTCCCGGGACACCTGCGTTGACGCCACGTTGGGTGTTCTCATCGTCCCAATTAACATTAGGTATGCCACCCTGCACATAGAAACATTGTTAACAAACTGTTAGAGGATAATATATGTTATCATTGTAAATGCATTAAAATGTAAACATGACTACCTGATCAGATCCCTCGCCTGTACTGTCTGGCCATTGTACGTAGTACTGGTTTAAATCCGGTACACGAGTCTCCTCGGGCATGGAGATCCCTCGCGTGGAGAGATACGACTGAGATCCCTCACCTTGGGTGTATGCGTCATATCCTGTGTACACATATGGGTTAGGGGAAAGAGTCTGCTCGGGCATTGAATCCAAGCCCGTGCCATGGTCCTCAGATGTCTGCCCCTGACGAAGCTGCACCGAAGAAGAGCGATGCAGTGGTAGAGATGAGTCATGTCGTGGCAATGTCGTTCTAGTACTCGGACCCTCCCCCCACTTCCCATGGCTCGTACGCGCCTCGCTCGGTCTAGACAACGGTGCCGCACTCAGTCTGGCTGACCTCGCTACCGGCATGTTGTACACTCCAGTGACAACATCATCGCCTCTACCACATCTGAACTTTGTTACCAGGTATTGTTGAAAACGTTTGCTGAATGACGGGCGAGCTGGGCCCTGGGCCGGCATGCTTTCCGTAGCCATCTGCCCTACTTCGTTGCAGCTTGCAAGCTGAACAATATTTGGATGTTATTTGGTTCAAATGATTATGAAATGATGGACCTAAAAAGTTACAAGTGATTACCATCTGGTCACGATAGTAAGCTGCATGCAGCTCAATATGTCTCCGTGCCTGCTCCTCCTGTGTGAGATGTGTTGGTATAGTAGTTGGCTGACTAGCCAGGCTAGCACGTGTGTTGATGCAGTACCACTGCTTGTACGCTTGATCTGTACTTCCATCGTATGGTCTGTAAAATTAAATAATTACATAAACCGTTGTGATGAAAGCAAAGCATCTTCACGCATCGTATGATCATCGTAATAAAATAATGTAAATAAAATATACCTAAGTTGATGCACTATATCTGCTAGCGCTTCATTTTCCCACTTCTGTACCCATTGAATGTTGTGTTCCCTCCAATCGTATAAACTCCAACCCCTGCCCATATTGGTTAGCCTGCAAATTATGTAACAAAGTGTGAGTTTAGTAAATTAAAAAAGACACTAACTATTTAGGGAGGTCACATCTTACTTATGGGTTTCCTCATCGATGCGTCTTGGAAAAGGTGGTGGAATTTCTTGATAGAGACCGAACTGTCTCATTACACGCTCTGGGTTATAAGGCTCAACACACCACAGGAACAATAAGTTACAGCGAGTCAGCCAGAATGCACTCTCGCTCAACATGCCTAGTGTGAAGGCTCGAGCATCAAAGACCATTTGTAGTTGGTCCTGAGTCCACGGGTTCCATGTGACTTCTGCCTCATCAAGTATCTCAAACTGCTAGCGGTACATAGGGTAACAATTTTTCGCAATATCTGGAGACCAACGTTTCCGTGCCTTTGTCCACCTGGTGGCCATAGTTGCACTGCCATCCTCGCTAAAGTCGTTTTGGTGTGCGGGTTGTACTATACGAGGTCATCCTACAGGGAGGTATTCCCAGGACCACAACTGTAGAAACTCGTAGGCGACACAAAGTAATGGAGCTTTTTGTGCGAAAGAGGTTTTTTGTGTGGCATCACACAAGCCTCTATATGTATGAGATAGCATGGCAGAACCGAAGCTGTATTTTGGCTGCTCGGGTAAAGGTTCATCTACCATATTCTATGCAATGTAGATGAGACCAGGGAGAACTATGTCCCCATGTGAATTTGGAAATAGAGTCCCGAGGAGCCACAACAAATACGCAAACAGATGTCTTTTTCTCGTCTCCTTATTGGTGAAGCTAGATAAAAAACGAAAGTTATCACGAAGCCAGACGAGTGGGATGCCCCGAGGGCCACCAGTACGTTGTGATTCTGGCATTTCCATCCCAAGATGGGCTGCTATATCTAATGGCCAAGATGGAGACACTCGTGGAGAGACTAACGGCTCACCTCTAATTGGTAGAGCAGTGATCATAGAAACATCTTTCAGTGTAGGTGCAAGCTCCCCAAAACGAAAGTGAAAGGTGTGGGTTTCAGGTCTCCACCGGTCAACGAGGGATGTCAAAAGGGATGGGTCCAAACGTAACTGGGAAGGGTCTTCGCTCGATATGAGCCTAACAAACCCTTGTAGTCCATATGCGTCAAGGTGAGCAAGGAAAGAATTGTGTAATGGCCATGTTTTTTTTATGATTCGAACTCTGAAAGGCCGATAATCATGCTTAGTATTTGGATTCAAAAATAGGTGGCAACGGTGGCCGGCGTCATGGGGCCCCTGCAAAAACACTGGCACTTCACCCATAACCCACACACAAACATACAAATATAAATTACGAGGAAGACACAAATACAAATGTAAATCAAAATTAACTTAAAAAATATAAAGAGATGCGATTTACATTATTATCTGAAGAGATTCAATTTAAATTTAATATAAGTACACATAACGAGTAGAAATATAAATAGACATAGCGAGTACATATATATCAACATAATGCATTGTTGTTGGCTCGATACGGGCATTCTCTGCGTGAATGTCCAGGACACCTGCAAACGCGGCATCGCCTTGGTTCTCCCATCTGGCTATGGTCCATGTCATTGCAATGACGGCTAGACTGATGTCGTCCCTTTGCGGTTCTCATCAAGTCGGCATTCGGAATCCATTTCGGCCCATCTGGCCACAACATTTTGTAATTCGTATCAATGCCCCAAGCCCAGAACTCACAGTTCCAAGTGTTGTACAGATTGTATATATTGAAGTACGTCAATATGTACGGCTCGACGCTGATTTTTAGATCAGCAGCCGCCCGGAGCACATGACTGCAAGGGTAGCCCTCAAGCTTGGGCTTGTTACAAGTGCACTCATAGGAGGTTGAGCCGAGGGTGACAGCTTGCTTTTTTTATCCTTTGTGGTGACCCTTAACGTACTTGGCTCGCACATTGACCTCCTACTTATTCCTAAGTGCGTCCACTTTCCTGCTGCCATGACTTTGGGACTTCTTTGCTTTCTCGTCCAGATGTCTTTGCATCTTCTCGGATCCTGTCTGCAAAGTATGACAAGGTCCGGTTCCAAGTTTCTTCAATTAGGGTTGTGATAGGCAGTGCTCGCACCCCTTTAAGAACACCATTGTACACCTCTGACATGTTGCTGGTCATTATTCCACACCGAGCCCCGGTGTCGTGAGCCTGCGCCCACTTGTCCAAATGAGGGCAATTCTTGCCGATCCACTGGCTCAAATTTATGGGCGTCCTACGACCCCTCCGGTCTTCTCTCTGTGGCAAGGCCGCGCGGTCGATCTCACCATTGATACCTGCCCAGATCGCATTCATTTTGGCTTCAGTTTTTTGCATGCACATCCTCTTGAATAACTTGAACCAATCCTTGTTTTTGAATTTGGAGTAAAAGTTTGCTGCCAAATGCCTCATGCACCACCTTCCCTCTAGATCGGGCCAGCCCCACTCTTCTTTCGACGCCTTAATTATGTCAAGAGCGCTTAATAATCCAGTGATGCGATCAGAGATGATGCAAACACCTTCACGCTCTTTCACAACACCCATCTTCATGTAGCTCAGGAACCACAACCAGCTATCTTTGTTCTCGCTCTCGATCAATGCATATGCAATAGGAAGAAGCTGATTATTTGCATCTGCTGCAATCGCCACCAATAGTGTGCCCTTGTACTTTCCAGTGAGAAAGGTACCATCCACTGATAATACCGGGCGACAGTGCCTGAAGGCTTGTATAGTCTGGGCGAATGCCCAGAATAAGCGGTCCAGGATTAGTTCACCCGTGTTCATTGGGTTTGGACGTTCTCTCCGCCAAACTTGAGTCCCCCTATTAGCACTTGCTATCTGATGAAGCATTCTAGGGGCATAAGAATAGGCCTCCTCATAGGTACCATACAAGTTCTTGAATATATTTTCCTTCGCACGCCTAGCCTTATTGTAGCTAACAGGGAAGCCAATTTGATCCTCTACATCTTTTTGCAGAGCCCTAACACTAATGTTGAGACTTCCCTGCACAATCTTTTCCATCGTCCGTGCCACATATTTTGCTGTCACATTGCAGTGATTTGAAAGAGTCCCAGTTTGCTCATAGGTATGCTCCACTATTTTTGTGATATGCCATGGCTGACATACCCCAGCCTTCAGTCTAGCGAGAACTCTTCCGCGGCAACCTTTCACGGTGTGGATGCATATGACCTTCAACTCTTTTTTATCAGACTGCTTCACTCTATGCTGGCGGTGGATGCCGATTACATAGCTACCCATTGCCAACCTCCAGGCTCCCCGCTCCTAGGCCAGAAGCAGAGTGAAATTTGTTGGTGATGCTCATATCATGTAAAAACCCAGGTTGAAGTGTCGCCGCGACCGCCCTCTGAGGAGGAACATCTTCTTCTTCGCTTGACTCCGAAGATGCAGAAGAATGATCATCATCATCTAGCGCCTCTGACAATCCCTCCACATGTTCGCTCATGTCAACGGCCGCAGACCAATATCTTGTGTCATACACAGGCTGGCCGCCCGTCGGTTCTGATGGGCCGACGCTAGGGGCTGATGTGATGGCCAACTCGACCTCACCACCCCTACTACTGCATCCGGCAACATCAGTGACTGAAATGAACTCCACATACACCATCGGCTGACCATACATTGAGTTATTGGGATTGCTTGCAAACCTCATGTACGACCCCCACGACCGATCACCTGTGACAGGCCGCAAACCCCAACGGGCAACTGTCCCATCATTTCCTCCGTCAACGACGAAGGCCTCCATTGTCATTTTTTTCCTGCATCCCTGGGCCAAACACCGCTCGGATGCACCTTCTAACTGCTGCGTAACCCACGTTGACCAGGTCTCTCACTACAATTGTAGGTGACTCGCACAAGGACACATCCACCTCGAAAAGACCGTCGCGTAAGACGTTTCCATAGTACACTACTAAATTTTTCATAGTACCTAACCACCATACATGTTTACATTTCAAATAATTAGTAACTGAACATTTAGTAACGATGACAACATTTACATATCATACGACTAAAATAGTAACCGTATTTTCGTTACAAATATTGGTTTGTTTCTAGAATCATTTGCGTAGACTTTAAGGGGTAGTTTGGTTAAAGTGTATTTAAAGATCTATTTTTTCTCAAACTCGTCTACAAGAGTAAAAATGACTTAGTACAAATTAATTTTCTTACAGCAGTTTATGACAAAACCGATGGTAATTACTCGCTATACAAACAACCACTAAACATAATAGTACGATAATAACATTTTAATGTCATATGAGTAAAACATTTAATTTCTTCCGGCTTTATATAATTTTTTCATATCATACTATAGCAATCATTTATTTACAAATAATAATATTTACAGCGGCATGCACATTATTCACAATAGTACATCAAATATAAAAAATATTAACAAAATTACGGTGTCATTTTATACCTTAGCTCCAATATGGATGTGCTTGCGAATGAAATTAAGAGTCCAAATAGTTCGAATAAATTTTCGTCGCCAGTACTATATGAACGGAGTCAACCTATTATCACATGAACATCAATATTACACACGGATTTTTCTTTCTGCTATCAAAAGTATGAAAATAACACTTGCATGTATGTGGTCATCACCTCAAAAGGGACAGCGAAGATGGAAACACAATTTCTTCAATCACGTCATCTCCTCCTTGTTTGCTACTAAGATGAATTATTTTATCTAATTACATACATCATCAAGTACATTAGCACATAATCTTAACATATAAAATTTAGATTATTGCGACATAACAAAGTGGACCTACGGCTTCCTAACTATAGACTTATTAATAAACATACCACATGAAATAACATACCACATGCAATGAACAATTATAGTACAAGTTTTTTTTCTTAATTACCATATTAAGATTTCTCGCATGTCAATACTAATGGATGCACCTAACATAGATATAACATGTTCAATCTACTCTTCTAAAAAAATATTATAAATGTTGTATCTGTCGTCTGAAATTATTTCTAACCTCTAAGCACTAACATCGCATAGCTAATGACGAGCTAAAAGACTAACTAATTACCATCGTGCATGCACAAAAAATTACATGTATTGCAAAGCTCATACCTTGATCTTCAACTTCGTGCTTCACTTCGCCAGGCAAATCCTACTGCTGAAGCTCTAAATGACTCCAAAAATTGATGAAATAATGTCTAACACAACACAGAACACATAGTTATGAACTAAACAAAAAGAGTAAAAACATCATGCATGCGAAAGAAACCAACAAAAATGGATAGACCTTACCTTCTTCTATCTTTTCTTCAACTACACCATATTCAAAATCCAACTCTAAATCGCCCTAAATCACGAGTGAAAGTGCCTAGTGAGTTTATCTTTCTCTCTGTTCTTACACACTCAGAGATGAGAAGAGGAGGCAGAGAGAGATAAAAGAAAGAGGATCCCTGTAGTGTCGGCACAACATGTTCCGCAGCGAGTGAGTGATTCCTTCAGTGCCGTCGCATCCGCTGAAGAAAGCCGGAGTGATTCCCGCCTGTCAAATTCATTGTCATCCGCGCGCGTAGGAATGAGCGCCGTTTGCAACAGGGAAAATCGCCCTAAATCACGCGCGTGGGAATGAGCGCGTGCAAAGCAACAAGCAATCACGCGTGGGAATGAGTGCGGGGCGTCTGCGTCCGTTGTCGCGTCAGGGAAAGATGTCGCCTCCTCCCGTGGTGGCCTGGCCCACACCTCAGCCCGCGCACAGCAGGGGCTGTCGGCCAGGGAGCGGCAGTGGCAGCGCTCGCCGCCTCGCCCGCTGGCGGCAGGGCCCACCTGGCCCGCCCCATTCCGTCGCGGCGCGTTGAGTACCTGGGATTCCCGTTCGCCTCGGTGGCCACCTCCTGCAGTGGCGGCAGGGCCCGCCGCCTCCTGGCGTGGCGGCAGGTGCCACGTGTCGCCTGCCGCACCTGCCGCCACTAGTGAGGGGGTCCTTTTTGACAATTTTACTCACAGGTAGTCTTTTTTGGCAATAGTGTTCGACAGGGGGTCCTTTTGGACAAAAAATCTGCATCCAAGCACACGCTCGTGGTTTTCAAAATGTGTTTTAAATGTATTTTGAAATGTCAAAAAGTTACAAAAACAAATTGACGCGTACATCTTGACATTGTACATGCTCACAAAATCGTTTCACGAAAAATCGACAAGTTATGTGGCGCGTGTGGAAAGGTCAAAATCGAGTGTTAAAAAGTGTTTTTCACAAGACATCTTTTTGTCTTTTTCACAAGCCACAAAAAATGCTGGTTTCTCTGAAACTTGATGTGCACACTTATAATGTCGAGATGTATGCACCAAGTTTTTGTTTAATTTTTTTTCAAACTTTGAAATATTATTTCGGATGGCAGGAGCGCACGCTCCCATGTGCCAAAGCTAATTTCTGTGTGTTTTGGATCCTTTTCTGGATCATGTCTGTCCAGTATAATCTTTTATACCATTGTACCAATTTTGAATTTACTTTGACTGGCAATTTCAACAATAGTAGTTACAAAAAATATCAACAATAGTAGACAGGAACTTGTGTTGAAGATATCCCCACTTTCAATTATTTTGGTTAATGTTTTTCATTATGTTTTTCTTCATTCGACAAAATATGAAGTCAATGGGGGCAAATTGATATTTTTTACCTATCTTCCTTGCGTTATTAAACTAAAAATGAAGCCGAGATACCTAATGCCAAAGCGCATGCGGCATAGCATAGGCTATCATCTACCTGATTCTAGCATAGGTTGGTGTTGTCACGGTTCCCAAATGTGTGGATGGATTTTCTATTTGCCACTTGCTCTCTGTCCCCTCAATTTGGGAGGGCAATGAGAAAGTGAGGTAAAGAGAACAACAAGTCTTTGCCAAGGAAAAATGGAGAAATAAATGTTTGGCTTGGAAAAGGAGGTTCATCGATTGGAAACAATACGTTTGATTTTGCTCAGTGTATAATTATCAGCAATAGAGAGTATCACTGTGATCAATGTCTTGATGCATCCTTTATTGTTCAATAGGCTCCTGACACTTATTTGTGATTCCGTAGCGTAGCACGGGCATATTACTAGTATAGAACAGAATAAAGGGCAGCGCGAAGGAGCGTGATACCTTGCACCCCGACGGCGCCGGCGACTGCTGTCGCCCCCACCGACTAGAGCTTGCCGGTGGCGAACACGGGGGGCAGCTCCGCCGAGACCCTCTCCAAACCAACACCTGACGTGCCTGCCGCCGGCTCTATGGAGCACGCTTCTCGCTTACAAGCTCTCCACGCGGAGGACTCGCCGCGCGCCATCTCCGTTGCTAAACGCCGGCGAGGACACCCCCGCCTTCCCTCGGCCGTCTCCGCCCCGCCTCGGCCTACCCCACCAACCCCTTCTGCAGATAGAACAAGGGAAGGACGCCGCCCCAGAACTGAATAGAAAATTCAAAAACGCCTATCATTTACGGATCAAATAGCGAAATCCATTGCAGACCCGCAAGCCCGAAAGCCCAACAAGAAGGAAAAAGGTCCACCACACACCCAACATTGAGGACAAACGAAAGGCGCTAAGATTCGTGTTAATCGGACGGACTAAAAAACGACATGAGACGAAATTGTCTTCAGACGATTGAAAATTAGTAAAACTGTATCATAAAATACTTATCATACTTAGTAAAAAACGTTCGTTACCCTAAAAAAAAGAGTAAAAAACGTTCGGACTTTGACATGTGTTTGTGTCGACACTTATCCAGAAACTAATCCATGTGCTATGTCCGTGGGCTCAGGCAAAACAACGGCAGAGGTCTAGAAACCGGAACAGTGAAGAAGGTCGCCTTCAGCCGACGCGACGCGGCGACGGCGTGGACCTTTTTACTAGTACTTCAGACAGACAGGAGGAGCAGAAGCAGAACTGCAGAAGCAACCAGCCGAGGCCCGTCGTCCCTTGTAGACAGTTCGAAAGTCGTCTCGATCCATCATCCATCCCGTCTCGCCAGCAGCCGACCATGGCCGCGCAGGCGCCGCCGCCGCCACCGCCGGAGCAGAAGATGATGGTGGCGATCGACGAGAGCGAGTGCAGCCACTACGCGCTCGAGTGGGCCCTGCGCAACCTCGCGCCCCGCCGCCTCATCCTCTTCACCGTCCAGCCCTTCTCCCCCCTCAGCTACCTCCCCGCCGGCTCCCCGCGTAAGCCCCACCCGCACCTCTCAGGCTCTCTTCCATCCATCCAGTTACTGGTAGTCTATACTAACTAAATCGTATTGCTGGCTTCTACTGAAGGAGCAGTCGGCCCGTCGGTGGCGTCGCCGGAGCTCATCAGGTCCGTGACCGAGCACCAGCGGCAGCTCGCCCAGGCGCTCGTCGACAAGGCCAAGGCCATCTGCGCCGAACACGGGGTATGTGATTCTCGCGCTCACCTGCCTGATTTCTTCCTCGATCTGGTCAATGGGCGCGACCATGACTCTGAGAATTAGTAATTTGGGGGCAGAACTGGATCTTGTTTTCCCAGATCAGATTAGTTCATCGGCTATGTCTCGTCGGTTAATTTATTTGTTTTGTGTGTAGTTTGAAGCAGAGACCGCCATCGAGGTGGGTGATCCCAAGGAAACCATATGCGAAGCTGCAGAGAAGTTGAATGTTGATCTGCTCATCCTGGGAAGCCACAGCCGAGGGCCTATACAAAGGTAGCAATCATCATCCTTTTCTGCTCATCAGGATTTCATTTTGAGTTCTGGAAATGTGTTACTCTGTAGTGCTCTGTGCTAAATCAGTTAGTGAATGTTGTCCTCTTTCATCGTTTTTGTAGTGAAATGCATTTCCTGTCGATGATGTTCTTATGTGCTTGCAATGGGACGGACACCTAAATTGACGAGGGATAAATAATTATACTCAAAAGCTACCGTTTATTTGTCTGTACATAGATGGGTAGTGGTCAGATACCAACTACCAAGTACTGATTGGTAATTTCTGATGATGAGTGACAGTTAATATTCAGAGAAGTTACATGTTAGAATTCAATAACAGTGAGGTAGTCACAGAGAAAACAACTTGACATGAAACCCAGAAACACCTCTGGAACTACTGTCTTTTGTTATGTACAACATGTGTTGTTAAATCAATCTTATGTGTTGAACTCACCTCTAAGGATCATAGCACTGTGCGAGGTAAGACATACCTCATTCAGATGACCTTGTACATCTCACGATGAAAACTGCCTCTACAACAACAATGTTTTTTGTTATGTTGGGCATGTATTGTTGAATCTCACATGTGAACTCAGCTCTAAGCACTCTAGCATTTGTGCAAGCTAAATACTTGATTATCCCCGTGATGCTCCATGTTGAGCTAATAAAATCCACACTTTGTCGGAAAAAAAACTTGGTTATCACCTAATTTATCTTTTTGGTGTGTTACGCTCACCTTCTTAAGTGATTACCTACATATCATCTGAGTTGGGGGAAAGGCCTCCTTTTTGAAAAATAAAACATATCACCTGAGTTCCATGTTGTTCTTGGTGTACTGTCGTTATTCATACTTTGTGTACCTTGTACAACCAAATTGTCATACCCAGCTCAGAGGTAGATTGTTGGCAGCACGCAGAAGTTAAACTATCTTGTACGGAGTACTTGCTTGTTTAAAATGAAGACTATATGTACTTAACCAACTAAACAAGAACATGATTACTGCTAACTTCTTAGCGAAAAATCAAGTACTCATCAGCCATCACATATTCACATGCACCATCTGAGACACATTTGACAAGATGTTACTCCCTCCGATCCATTTTAATTGTCGCTGATTTAGTACAAGTCGGAGGGAGTTCAATGTTCTCATCTCCAACTGATGCGATTGCTCTGCTATTGGTGTTACTGCAGGTTTTTCCTTGGCAGTGTGAGCAACTATTGTAGCCACCACGCAAAGTGTCCAGTTCTTGTGGTGAAGAAGAAAGAATAAAACCATGATGTCTGTTGTACTCCTGCACATTGTCTGAAGAACCCTTGAGTGTGTGTCTATATTATATATAAATAAAGATACTGTGCCAATTTGGAAACCGCTATGTATTCAGTCTTGTACGTGAACGAATAACGCAAAGAGGCAAACTGAGTGGCTGGTTATTGGAATTGAATTTGAAGATTCATGGGAAAAGTGAACATGTTACTGCACCGTTTACATTCTTCATTTGCTTGTTCTTTGCAGGTTGGACCTACGCAAAAGCTCTGTGATTTCTATGATGTTCTGCTGCTGTGGAGAAAAACTGATTGACCTGAACTGTCTTACAAGCGAGCACTGAACCTGGAACGTGGAAGTCACACAAAGCAGAGTGATCGCATTTGTTTCAGCATAACCATCTGACAACAATAATCTCATTTTCCGTTAAGACCCATTCCCTCCCACAGCCCCCATCAAAGAATTGTTAACTCACATAATCCCACCACAAAACGTATCAACACACACACAAGCAAAAACACCCTGCATCTGCGCTGCATCACATGTAATCCACGAACCTACCGAACCGGCCTAACCCTCTCTCTCTCTCTCTCTCTCACACACACACACACGCTGTAACAGAACAGAACGGAACGCTAGCTAGTTGACGGCGGTGCAGACCCGGCGCACCTCGCCGGCGCTGCCGGTCTTGACCCCGATCCGGCCGAGCTTGGCCATGGCGGCGACGAAGGCGTCGAAGAAGGCGGAGGAGTTGGCGGCGAAGAGGTTGACGGTGGGGCGGGAGCGGCGGTCGGTGAAGAGCACCTGGTCGGAGGCGAGCAGGCCCTTCTGGTACCGGAGGTTGTCGAAGTAGGCGTTGTCGAAGGTCTTGGGCGTGGTCACGTCCAGCATGGCGAACGCCGTGGGCGGGTAGTTCATGGGGCACACCTTGCGCAGCGACCGCAAAAAGTCTAGGTTCATCGGCGGGTTGTACCGCAGCCGCTGCTTGAACGTGTAGATCCGACGCACGAACTTGTCGCAGTGCGTCACCCCGATCGTGTGCGCGCCTGTTGCATTATATGTAACACAAATGAAGGCACGAAACAGATTCAAATTTTGATTAAAAAATGACAAACGGATGAAATTTTTGCTGCTTTTTCCTGGAGAAAAACAGTTCTTCAGTTTTACAATATTGCTAAGTGTTAGTCGACTGAGACTGTCTATTTCAATATGTCTAAGTCGATACTATATTCCTTTGATCTTGTCTGGAGATTCATACATTTTTTTCAGTTTTTCTTCTTCTTGTATACTACTCCTTCGGTTTCATAATGTAGTGCGCACATGCTTCCCGAGATCTAATGTGATTATAAATTTAGTCCACAAGACCTACTGCAGCTGGAGCAAAAATTATATCATTGAATTGCACTGAATTCGTATCAAAAATATGAATTCAATGGTATAATTTTTGTTCCCGCCACAGTCGGTCTTGCTGGTTAAATTTATAAAACTTAAATCTTGAAAAGCGCAGGCGCACTACATTATGGAACGGAGGTAGTATATCATTTGACTAAGACTTGATTAAGCCTGAGACCTAAACACATCCTTAATTTTAGTATAAACGGTAATGTGTGCATTTGGTCTGAGTAATCGAATCCACGTTCGGCCTAAAATCATCTAACTCGCCTGGAAGTAGAAAATTCGAAGCTACAACAGTGAGTTTTTGGCCCAATAGCAGTTCAAGACCGACAGCTGCTGTGTGCTTTCTCTGTCAAAACAAAACTTGTGTGTGCAGGATGAATTATTTTTAGCAATGAGAAGGATATTATTTTGCCAAATTAACGAAAATATAGCTAAACAAGTAGGCTAGCACACGCAAGTGCAAATTCAGTATCGGATGCAAGTGATAGTGGACTTTGTCAGTTCGAAGGACGAAAGATTTTATGCAAAACAGTTGTGCTCCCATGGTCCTGCACGCACAGTCCTTTCAACTTTGCATGGGCCAAATTGGCCAGTATAGTCGAAAGTTACTGCTAGCAGTACTTTGTTTCTATTTTGTGTCATCATAGGGTGGGCCTTGCTTGGTTCCGAATCCAAGCGTTCCGGTTATGTGAAAGCAAGCATAGGATCTCACACGAAACCAAGAACATTCAGACAAAGTGTCTTGTGTGCCCGTGTACTGTAACTGAGATAGTTTATCATACTCCCAAAATGGAATCAAACAAAAAACAAGCGTTAACAAACACACAAACGGGCTCCTTTGTCTACTTGCTTGCTAGTACTATGTCAGAAAACAGCACATGACTTTCTCTGTCTTTCCAAACGAAAGTAGATTCCGGGCCTGTTACCGTGCAAAAGAGGCCTCCATTTTCCCTCGAGGAAAAGAAATTACCTCTATATTATCACTGTGTCAGTGTTTTTCTACTTTCGAAGCAAACAAAACGAAAGTGGGAGGCTCTTTTCATTGAAAAAATAACAGAGAAATGCAGTGCGGTGTGAAACAGTGAGCCGCTTTGTCCTCTGCTCCAAGCAGCAGGATGTGTCACGTGAAGTGCGCACAGGGCCAAAGAAAGATGCTTGCGCTGCGACTGCGATCAACCTACTTTACTGAAATGTTGAAATATAATAATACGGTGCAAACGCTAACGAAGAAGGAAGGAAGGAAAAGCAGTGGTGTACCGGAGAGCGCGATCATGTCGAACTGGGTGAGGCCGTTGCTGGCGAAGAGCGCGTTGAGCTGGTTGAGGTCGAAGCCGGGGCCCGGGAGGACGTGCTTCACGATGGACTTGCTGAACGACCTGCCGTCCAGGCGGCCCAGCTCCACGCCGTAGCTCGGCCCGCCGGTCTACAATAACATCAGAAACATGTCAGCAACGATTGGTATTGCAATCGCATGGTAATCCTTTCGATTTAGCGGGAGCCGTCCATGACAGAGTTTCAGCAATGATATTTTCTCCTGGTGCTCCGAGGAGCACTCGTATCGTACGTAGGCCAAATTGTCCATACCTAGTCATGCGTGTCAGTGGTCTACGACGCTACGGAATGGAAACTTTGTCTGCCTGCTGGGCGGGGGCACGCCTTCTTGCAGTTGCAGGCAGCGTCCTCACAGGCACCTACTCGGCCAACGCTCTGCTGCGAAAGCGTCACGGGCAACATACAGACGACGGCACCGAGCTTACAGTGACCCGGGGTTGCGCGGAACCCGACTAGCTTCCCATCGATCTCCTCGAATCTCATTTCGGGTCACGTCACTGTCGCTGAAAGCGCCGGAGGCCCAAAGCAGAGAGGCCGGAGGCTAAAGAAGTACGCTAGCTGTGCATGCCCCGGTACTCGCCCCTCGTACGCATCCAAGGCGCCCCGGCGCGGTCACCGCGCCGCGGGCACCACGACACCCGGAACCGCGCGGCGCATGCGTGCGTCGCGACGCGACCCGGCCGGCATCCGGCCGCGCCCGACACGCATCGCTGTGTCCTCCGTAAGCACCACCTTTTTGCGCTTCGGGAGGGAACGAGAGACCGGAAAGATCGAGCCACCCTGCTGCATCTCTCTGACCCTGCAATGCAAGGCCCGGCCATGGGCGCGGATCACCGGCCGGCAGCGTGGCTGGACCATGGCTACCCTAGCCTATAGATGCAGCATAGCAGGATGGCGCGGTGGTCTAAAAAGTGACTGACGGGCAAGCTGGTCGAACAGTGTCACCGCGGCCCCGCCCGGCCTGGTGGGGCTGGGCGCGCTCAGCAAAAGGGTTGCGCGCACAAGGCAAGGCCGGACCGTGGCCCGCCCGGCTGGGGTCACGGAGGAGAGAGGGAGGGAAACGAGCCTGACTGCATGAGCCAACCAGGACTTGCGCATTTCAGAGTCCTGGGGTCCGTGCGAGCCTGGCTCGACTGACAGGGGCGCATGCGCCCCGCTCTAGCTCCCTACCGCCGGGTACCCCGGTGTCACGGGATAGCGCGGCACGGCCCGTTGTTTACACGGTGGTGCGACGGGTGAACTGGCGAAGGCAATCGTGGTATTGCACGTACCAGGGAGACGACGTCGCGCGCGGCCATGGCGAGGATGTCGGCGCAGGAGACCTTGCCGGCGCACCCGGGGAGCGCCTCGACGGCGGCCTTGGCCTTGTTGATGGCCTCTACGGCGTCGGGCGACAGCGTGGCATCCGCGCCGCTGTGGCTCTCGTCGTCCCCGTTCGCCGCCATCAGCATCACCGATGCGTCGCACCCCTGCGCACAGCAACACGGTCATGACCAGGTCACGGCAATCAGCAATGCCAGGACGGTGGAGCAAGAACAGAAAAGACGCGCGGCTTACCCGGACGAAGCAGTCGTGGAAGAAGAGGCGGAGCGTGCCGGGCGCGACGGCGAAGCTCTGCTGGACGTGCTGCGAGATGACGGAGCGCACGGTGGACTCGGCGCTGGGGCAGCTGCTGGCGTAGTAGTTCCGCCGCAGCTGCGCGGTCGCGGCGTCGGCGAGGCACGCGAGCGCGACCACCGCCACGAGGCCGGAGGGTAAGAATGCCCTCGCCATTGCCGGTCGAACAAGCCCTGCTCTGCTCAGCTCGGCTCGGCGTGGACGCGCGCGCGCGTGTGGGCGAAAGGCACCGTGCGTGACTGACGCCGGTACGCACGATTTGTACCGGCTGCGCGCCTAGAGAGTGCGAGTGTGCGCTTGCGTGGGGGCGCGGGAGCGAGGAGGGAAGTGCGGGGGCATTCGCGAGGATATATAGGACGGGTGGGTCAGCTCCGTTGGTGCGCGGCGGAGATGACGGAAAAAAGGAGCCGTGCGATGTGAACGGGAACATGACGGGAACCGAGACGGTCGCGGCAGCAGCCGTTTGCAATCTCGGCGCGGATGGATGGGACGCAGGAGTATCTTTTTCCTTTTCCGATTATCGATGAACTGAAACACTTTTTTAGTCCGACCAGCCTTCGGCGCAGAACTGATCGATGAGCACTTGTGGATTTATTTACGTTTTTCGTTGATTTATCTCTTCCTTTTTGCAGCGGGGGATCCATTTTACTTGTTAGTGCTAGTAGAGCACAAACAACCATAATCACTGCTTGCTAACTAGTGATTACACGCCGAGCTAGGAGTACTTCGTAGGAGTAGAGTAAGGTGATCTAAAAAAAACAGTAATAGAGTAAGGTGAGCTTTATCGAGCAACAAAACACACTTGAGCACAAACGACTATAATTATTCGCTGTGCGTGCCGGAGTGACTAGGGGCTTCGTCGGGGAACAAAAGGCCAAAAGGGGATGGACTGGTGTGGCTGCATCGCGCATGCACCATGTCTACAGTATGGCGCTCAGGCTCAGCTCATCTCTGGCGCTAGTCCGCTTGCTTGCGCGCAGATTCAGTGGCCAGCTACCATCCAAAGCATCCTCACATGCCGCTGCCTCGTTGCGTCCAGCACCCATGGCGCCCATGGGCATGGTATGGTAGACTAGCCAGGCCGTGCCTACCTTCCCCTGTGCCCGGTTCGGCCGGTACCCAAGGCGCACGTCCCGGCACCAGAGAAAAACAAGATTCACGGACATGCTGCATAGAAACGCGGCCGCTTTACCTACCCTACGCTAGGTAGCAGGCCAAGATCATCAGTGACCAACATGCAGTGATGCAGTGCGGTTGTGCGCCGTTTGAAACTTAATCCCGAAGAGAAGAAATCAAATGTAGCTCTGCATGAAGTTTTGTGTTGAACCCTACCTAAGCTATAGAAGTATCTTCTTTTCCTGTGTCGTCTTTGTCAGCCGTGGCCATGGTCATATGCCTTCCCAGTAAAACTAACTTTCATTGTCTAAAATAATGTACTCCTCAAAACTAAACCCTGTGGGTACACGGCAGTTACACTAACCCACTACTCGCGTTAGTTTACCATCAACCCGTACCTTGGAACACGCAGAAAACAAACAAACATCTCTGGAGCATTTCAGAGCTCCAACGCGCAATGCTAGTGGTGCAGAGCGTAGCAGGTTTTCTTGGGAGAACGGCACTAAGACTGACTGATGATTACTCTGGAGAGGCAGTTGCACTAATCAGGGAGAGGCAACTTGACGGTGTAGATTAGATTAGTGATGTAGTAAAACCGAGCGCCTCTTCTGAAGCGCATTGGACGCGCCGTTTTCGGCAGACGCATCCATATGCTTCCTCGGTTTGTCGCAACGGGAAAGCAGAGCGGGAAGGCTTTGTTTATTTCACCCGGCACAATACGAGGGATCTTTGGACATTTTCTGCTGGAATCGTCTCGCGGCAGCTGGTGGTAACCCATGACCTATGTCTGTGTGGAGCAGGACCAGCGCTCCTCTCTCTCTCTCTTTTTTTGGGGGGGAAATGATCAGCGCTCCTTGCTCCTCGGCGTCGCCCCTCATTTTCATCTATATTTTGCGAAGGGTTTTATGATATCTGTCGAACTGTGCGGTGTTCACTTCCTTCCTTTTTATCTCAACGGTAGCAGTCCGAGCAGTTAAGCATCTCATCCAATTAGCACTAGCAGGCATTTGCGAGGGAGTCTTATTAAGTGAGCAAAATGTTCGGAAAAAAAATCCATATATTCATATTACTTTCTTTGGTTGGGTTTATAACTCGGGCACGGAATGTTTGGCCAAGGAGAAGAGGAAGGTATGAGCGGCCGGATTTGGACACCCGGCTTCGGCCCAAAGAACCACGGGATCGATAATTTTTCAATTGGCCAGTCACCAAAAGGATTTGCTTTTCTTCATATGTAATACGAAGGGTCAACGACACTGACGACTCGGGGGCAATTCCTATTTGACGCGCGCGGGCGGCAAGCTGTCGAGGAAACGCTCGCAGCTGTTTTCGCGTGCATGTTGGGCCGGCCCACTCGGGGTTCGCGTGCTTCTTTTTCGTTCGCTGATGTTTATTTCCTTAGTTTTTTTCTTCCACGTTTGGTTTTCTCTTTTTTTTTCTGGTTTTGTTATGGTTTTCTTCTTCTAATTTTGTTCACGTTTCTTCTGGTTTGGTTTTCTCCTGTTTCTCTTCTGGTTTTTGTCCTGTTTTCCTCTTTTGGTTTTGGTTTTTCTCTTTTGGTTTTGTTTTTTCAACGAATATACAAATGTTCATTATGTTTCTTAATTTTGTTCGTTGTATATTACACAAATGTTCAGTGCGTATACGAAAATTGTTCAGCGCGTATATTCATCTTTTCAAAAATGTTCATCGTATGGAATTGCCCTCCAGAGAAAAATGTTCAATGTGTATTTTTAAATTGTTCAGGTTATATCACTAAAATGTTAAATATGTATTTTCAAATTGTTTAGCATATATCACAAAAAAGGTTCAATGGGTATTTGGGAAATGTTTATCGTATATTACGAAAATGTTCAACGTATATGAAAAAAATGTCGAATGGTCAATTTTTTATTTTTTGGATCAGTCAGTACATATAGTTCTTAAGTAGTCACGTAGCGTTTTGATTGCAATGACGCAGCAGCTCAAGTGGTAAGGAACGCTAACTCTCTATCATTGGGTTGGTAGTTCGATTCCTACACGAATGCTCATCTTCTTGACGCACGCGAGCGTCAGCTAGGGGCTCCCCGACTCGGGTACACACGTCGCGTGCGGGGCAACGCACGAGACAGTGCATGTGGGTGGAATCGAAAATAACACAAGAAGGTGGCCCTAGTCACACCCGCAGCCCAGATCTCATGGACCTCCAAGAAAACTAGGCAGATGTGATGTGCACGGGCAGATCGGATGGCACAGAGTGTGCCAGCCGTAGACGGCGTGGAGGGCACTCTTGGGCGGCGAGGCCCCTAGGAGGCTGGAACTCCAACGTCCTTTACATGAATAATATGCCAACGGCAATTTCCGTGTATTATGTCCATGCATACCTCGTCCATGCCAGCCCTCATTATAAAGTCTTGATAAGTGTTGTTGTTTTCGTTGTCAACACTACCCATTGCATGCAGAAACATGTTAAACAACTACACAAAGTTCTCTATCGGTTCATTGCAAACAAAGCCACAACCGAACTAGATGTATTGTCCATGGTTATTAATGACAACGAAGGGTGCACACGACACCTTGTTGCATGTTTTCCATGTATGTAGTTTCAAACAACACACAAACGTTGTACATTGCATAGGCCATGCGTGACGCGTCATCTGTCCGGAACAAGTTCTCCACCTTACCCTCGTCATTAAGATTGATTCTCCATTAGAAATAGGAATCCTAGGTCCTCATCTTCTGGAAGTATGCAATATTGCTTCCCACATCTGTGTGACGGTTCTATATGTGAAATTTAGTTCGCTCATTTGAAATATCTTGCGTCGTGTAGGGTACATCTTGAGTAGACCCGTAGAACCATGCCATGACCTACATCTACCTTGCAGTCGCGATGTTGTATCCGTGTAGAATTCTTAAGAAGTCATTTTCCTCCTCGGGGAAGTTTTGATGTGATGTCAGAAACTTTATTAGGGACGGCCTTTTAATGAGGGGATGGTTGTGTTTATCATCGAAACAGGCGAGAGTCCACCACACATCTCTATGAGTAACATACGTGTGGGCTTGACATTCAGTCCTCACAACCTTTCTCTTTTTCTCTTCTTCACAATGATGGTTGGGTTTTGCACACTCTGCAGCTCCTCCTTGTCCATGCGGTTTACCGTATTTTGCACACACTAGAAGCATTGTGCTTATAGTGCCATCCACTCTCTGTCCCCTATAGTCCAGTCTTATCCCGAAACCATGCCTCCGTGTGTAAACCATGTAGTGCTCATGAGCGCTTTTCAAGTTGTCAAACTTCATTCATAAAGTAGGAGCCTTCATAAGCGTGTCCGTGTTGATACCACCTGATCCCGGAGTTGCCGGTTCACTAATTCTTTGCTCCCTAAAGCTCTTTGCCCCCATGCTAGCACTTGGTTATGTATTAGGCAAGGTACGGGGGTATGCTCATCGTGAGCACCTGCAATGCAACTTGAAAACATATTGTCATATTTTTTTGATGTGGTAATTTCATTCAAAATGTATGATAACTTTCATATTGTTTACATGTAGTTAGACACATACTAGTCCAGTGATTCACAAAGACTGGTAACTGATACATCGTGAACATGTTGATTTATATACATGTTGTCTGGTAAAAACCGTATAGAGAGACTGGTAAACTATCTTTTTTGTTAACTTGGTAGTTTACACACATCAAGGTTGGTAATTTCTAAACAAAAAACATTGGAAAATAATGTATTGTGAACAAGGTAGTTTATAGACATGAAGGCTGATAACCACACACAAATTTTTGTTGATAAAGTACATGTAACTGGGATTCTAGGGTTGACGGAATTGTTGCTTGCCCTGCACGCATTCTCATCATGTTGGTTCAATCTTGCACCACTCAAATATGCATCCACATCATCTTTTGGTTAGATGCCATTGTAGCACTTGCTTTCTTATCTTCTCATGTTAGTATCATCATATACACATTTTTTTCTTATCAACAAAAGAAAAATTATACATGTTCACTGATTTTATACATGTTTTGTTCATGTGTTTTTTTTTCACAGGGATCGAAGGGAAGCTCTTCGTTCAACTCTACAACACATATTTTACATTGCTCAGGAACTATTTCAGTGTAGCATGAGTTTTCTCAACACTTGACACAAGTTTTAATGGTAGTGTCGTGGTAACTTTGATACACATGAGTTGATAACTTTTTCATACACAATATTATTTTTCTCTTTCTGTAAACTTTGTCTTCCTACATACCAAACTTAAAACCACAAACCCTATTGCGATTCTATGTTGTTTTGAATTGTTCCTCTTTTTCTTAGTTTTCCTATTGTAGCCATGGGGTAGTAAGTTTGCACAACAGGTAACAGATTTGATTTTGGGAACAAAACAACTACATGTTTTTTGCTAATTTCTCATGGTAACAACTTCGATATGGGGCTGGTAAGTTTCACATAGGCCCTAGGGAAAATTGTTACTACAAGGTATTGGATGGGAAGGGACAAGCTAATTCAAATTCTTTCCTTTTTGTTCTCTTGTTGATCTATGCCTTAAATTCCTTATGACTTTCAGGGATCTCTTCTTCAAACACTGGTAACTAAGTTGATTTGAGGTTAATTCAAATCTCATTTCACATAGGCCGTCGGAAGCCGAGAAATATCCGATCCATGATCGGTCTACAGCCAGCGCCGCCCCTACCTGGCGCGCCAACTGATGGTGCAGATTTACGCCAGATCCCTCGGTAGCGGTCCAAGTGTAGTTGGAAGTCATGGATCGGAGGACATACGAGGGGTTTATCCAAGTTCGGGTCTCCAGAGAGTACAATACAAAAAAAGACACATCTGTGACATTTTGGGCCGAACGAATTGTTTTTCTATCATACATATGACACTTCTATGACGATAATTGTGACAAAACCCGGTATCATCATAGATGTCGTGGGCTTCTACTTCTATGACAAAAAATCATGACAGAAAATGGGCTTTTCGTCCTGGACGGGCCGGAGACGCAGCTACATGACATTCTTTGGGCCGTCCATGACGGAAAAAACCATGGTAGAAGCGAGGACGAGGAAAATTTCGGGGAGTTCCCGGTTACGGTGGGAGGTCGGGGGCCGAGCGATGCGCGTTTCTCTCGTACATGTACGCGTGTGTGTGCGAGGCGTTGGCTCTAACTGAACCCGAGCGAGGCATTGGGCTCTAACTGAACCCGAGCGATTGCACTGCAGGCTACGCGTTACTGAACTTGAGCGATCGATCGATGGCTGTTAACTGAACCCAATCGAGCGATTCCTTCGCTACTGCTGCTAACTGAAGCCGATCGATGCTGCCTCTGGGATGAACAGTGATTGTTGTGTGTGTGTGTGGGGGGGGGGGGGTTGGATGAATAGTGAGCGGTGGCGTTGCCTCTGGATGAACAGGACCCCGTGGTGTGGAGGGCTGGATGAACAGTGGACGGTGGAGGGGTGCCCGTGGAGGGGTGGTTGAACAGTAGCCGGTGGAGTAGCTCGCGGTGGAGGCTGGATGAGCAGGAGCCCGTGGAGGCTAGAGGAGGTCGACGGTAGCCCGTGGAGGCTGGAGGAGGTCGACGGTGGAGATGAACAGTATCTCGTGGAGTCCCGTTTTGCGGTACGCCACACCCCTCCCGATGAACATAACCCCTGTTTCGACCGTAGCGCTCCAACACAAGTCCGTTTCGTCCGTTTTGTGGTATGCCACACCCCTCCCGATCAACAGGACCCCCGTTTCGACCGTAGCGCTCCAACACAAGTCCGTTTCGTCCGTTTTGCGATACGCCACACCCCTCCCAATGAACAGGACCCCCGTTTCGACCGTAGGAGGTCCGTTTCCTCCGTTTTACGGTACGCCAGACCCCTCTCGATGAATAGGATCCCGTTTCGAACGTGGCCGGTCGAACACAAGGCCGTTTCCTCCGTTCTGCGGTACGCCAGGCCTCGTTTCCATTGCCTGTTCCGTCCAAGCCCTCCCAATGAACACGACGACGCATTCCGTTCCGACCCAGCCATGTACACGAGCCCTGGCCGTATGTATGCACGAGTAAGCGTTCGAGACCCCGCCCACTACACATACGTGGTCATATTTTCTTTCTTGCACACTGTCCGCTGTACGTACGTGTACATGCTACGTGCGCGCGTCTACTACGACACGTGCGCGCCTCTACTACGACCAGTATATATGTACGTACACGTTCGCGACCAGAATGATAACGCTACGTACGCTTCGACCAGGTGGGTCCCGACTGTCAGACACTTCCTTGTGTGCGAAAATGTAGCTGGTGGGTCCCAGCAGTCAGGGGGGCGAATCATTTTTTTTTCGGATGCACTTCCTTGCGTGCGAAGATGTAGCTGGTGGGTCCCAGCAGTCAGGGGGGCGAATCATTTTTTTTGCCCATGCGCACTCCTTTGCGTGCAAAGATGTAGCTGATGGGTCCCAGCAGTCAGGGGGGCGAATCGTTTTCTTTGCCCAGACGCACTTCCTTGCGTGCGAAGATGTAGCTGGTGGGTCCTAGCAGTCAGGGGGACGAATCGTTTTTTTTTGCCCGGACGCACTTCCTTGCGTGCGAAGATGTAGCTGGTGGGTCCCAGCAGTCAGGGAGAAACGTTTTTTTTGCAAAATACGGTGGCCTGTCCGGTGGGTCCCCGCTGTTAGGTGGAGGAATAATTATTTTGCACGTAATAAGGAGGCACTTCCTTGCTGCGGCTGTGGACCCAGCTGTCAGCCTCTCCACGTACAGTCCAAGTCCGATGGAAGTCGTTCCTTGACCACGTTGACCACGCCGCGCTGAGAGCACCAGGGCGGTGGACGACGGCGAGGCCTAGGAAAGGGACGACGCGGAGCCGGGGAAGACGCGGCAGTGGATGCCCACGCGTAGAGGAGTATGAGGGTTCACTCATTGGGCTGCGGTGTGAGGCTGCTGTCGCCGCAGAATAACAGGGAGTGTGGGTGCATAGAGGGATGGCCTGGCCAGCGGTGGGAGTAGTAGGGGCCGGTGAGGCCTCCACGGCATCACAGCCGACCACGGGCGGCAGGAGCAGGCGACACGACCGGCGCTGCTTTGGGCGGCTGGAGCAAGAAGACCAGAGATTGAAGAAGCACTACGGCCGTTGGACAGACATCGTATGATCACTGGAGCTAGAATCGTTCATATATTGACTAAAGTTGACAAAGGCCTCCGTCCCAGTCAACTTAGTAGGCCCACAAGTCAGCCTCCCACCAAGGTGGGTCCCAGCTAGCAGGGGGTATTCATTTTTTTGTGCGTAATAAGGAGGCACTTCCGGTGGGTCCGAGCTGACAACGGGGGGAACGTTTTTTTTTTGCAAAATACGGTGGCCCGTCCGGTGGGTCCCAGCAGTCAGGGGGAAATGTTTTTTCGCGAAATACTGGTGGCCCGTCTGATGGGTCCCTGATATCAGGTGGAGGAATAATTATTTTCCACGTAATAAGGAGGCACTTCCTTGCGGCTGCGGTGGACCCAGTTGTTAGCCTCTCCACATACAGTACTCTTTCGATGGAAGTTGGTCATTGACCACATTGACCACGCTGCGTCGAGAGCACCACTACGGTGGACGACGGTGAGGCCTAGGAAGCGGACGACGCGGAGACGGGGAAGACGCGGCAGTGGATGCCCGCGCGAAGAGGAGTACGAGGGTTCATCGGTTCGGCTGCGGTGTGAGGCTGCCGTCGCCGCAGAATAACAGGGGGTGTGGGTGAGTAGAGGGATGCCCTGGCCCATGGTGGGAGTAGTAGGGGCGCTGAGGCCTGTGCGGCAACACAGCTGGCCACGGGAGGCCGGAGCAGGCGGTCCCGCCGGCGCTGCTTTGGCGGCTGGAGCAAGAAGATCAGAGATTGAAGAAACACGACGGCCGTTGGATTGACATCCAACGGTTACGCCTGCTAGAATCGTTTGTTGACGTATATAATAACTAAAAAAATCTTACATACGCGTCAACTAAACAGGCCCACAAGTCAGACCACTCCCTCTTTTTTTTAATAATTTATATATAGCTCATGGCAACTTCTTATGCAATTTATTGCAGTCGTTTTTTTGGTTTGCCAGGGCAAATTTCACATATTTCTGTGGGTTCCAAACTATTTTTAATACCGAAATGTCGAGCCAGATTTAAAGTACTTTGAAGATATATTTAAATTAGGTTAATGCCCAGTGAAATAGGAATCTGAAAATGTGAAAAAATTTAGAAATTATAAAGTAATTGCCAATTTGTCATCTGTTTTTATATTTACAACCCATTTCATATTACTTTCAAGATTTCCAGGCGTCTTGAAAGAGTTGCAGCCTATCAGGGCGTAGAAAAATAAGTAGGTCTGGATTGGGTATTCTTCAGAAAAAATAAACTGGGATCATATTCACAAAGAAAAAATAGCTGGGCTGGTCACATGGTGAACATAAAATATAAGCCTGGGCTAGACGGGCCACAACCCAGTTTAAACCCTGCTCCGTCTCAACAATAACAAAAAAGATACTTCTCTAGTAGCTATGTCCCAGGTGTCAGCCGATCTTGCGCTGTTCTCTTGTCTATTGACTATATACGCTCACAATGTCGTGGGTCCCAGATGTTAGGAAAACACTAGGAGGAAGCATTTTATTTTTCCATACGCTGACGTGGTGGGACCCTACTGTCATCCTCTCCACGTACTTGTGACGATTGCTGTTGTTTGTTGATCATGTTGCCAATGCGAGAGGGCGGCGCCGCGGTGAGCGCACCAAAGTGTGCGGAGGACGTCGGTGTTAACGATTTAGGAGACGGTGGGGCGGCAATGCGTGCGCTGAGGCGTAGCTAGCCGTGGGAGGCGGAAGCAGGCGGCCCCGCCGGCGCTGGTTTGGTTTTGGCAGCTGGAGGAAGACAGGACTGAAGAAACACGACAGACTATAAAAGCAACAGGAGTACTTAACAACCTTAACTGAAACCAACAGGGGCACTTAACAACCAAAGCTGAAAGCAGTATGAGTACTTATACAGGTTCAACCGTATAAAGCACGCCTCAAACAGTGCTACTTTGCCTACAGTTAACCAAGGGTGAGGCCGCCAAGCCCCAGGACAAGGCCTAGGCGCCACCCTGCGCATCCACAACCTTCTGAAAGCGGCTTCATCTCGCAACATGGTCAATAAACAGGATATTCGCTTTAGAGCCATGGAAAAGCATGAACATAATCTTCTGTCCTATTCTCCAAGATGGATGGGCCTTCATTATTTGAGACTACCCATGAATAAGTATCTTTTCACCTCCAAGGGGAATTGAGTAGGTCGACATAAACATCATGTTGTGACCAAGCGCAAGTCTGACCCGACCATGGTCAGGCATCTGTATAGGAACAATAGAACTCGGCAGTTCCTGTTTCAAGAAGATCACAACTGTAAAACTGTGTATAAGCAATAGTTTATGAACAACATATATAACGGAAAACAGCTCATACCATAAGTTTCTCGACACAGTTGGACATGTTGAACGAGTGCAGCAGTGGCACACATATCCCACGTGGCCTTCCACCATTGAAACGCCCCACAAGGACCTCAAGACGATCAATAAAGTGTAGGAACTTGTGGATGTCGATCCAGTCAACTTCAGTGCCATTAGTAACAGCCGAGTTATTACAGAGTAACAAACGAGCAGACTGCTTAACTCTGAAAAAACCTACACGTGCCACCAATTATAAGAAAATATTAGTTAGAAGTAGCATCTTCATGAGAGATTCGTTGCTACTTCTAAAGTTAAATTGTGATTAGTTAGACAGAATAGGTGGATTAAGAAGTAATCGAGGCAACAAGCAAGAACCAGATACAAAAATAACATGGATGAACAATTGGAACAACATCGGGGTGGAAGATCGCAGTGAAGATGAGACCAGGTTCTGCTATTTCCATCGACATTCGTGCGCCAACTTTCAGTCCGTAACACTTGAGAAAGTTTATCCAAGTTCGGCCATAAAAAAAGCAGCGATCTTCTTGGTTCATGAACCCAACTCGGAACTTATATCCATGGCTTGTCTTCACTGTGACCATTAAACTAGTGTATTCAGTTATGGCAAGGCCGAGCATCTTGAGTACATGTGTTCTGGCAGAGCAAATAATACACTGCAGGAAAAATAATATGAGAACACAGCATGTTAAAAAAAACCCCCACCCTCTCGAATAGAAAAGAGGATTCTAGGAACATACTGGGCGCGTTTCAAAATGTTGTGTTAGGTTGAGAAGGAACAAGTGTGGCGTCTCACCGAGGGCGCAGAAACCTGTAGGGTACTCGCACTTTGGGCACTGCAAATGAAACACACTAGATTCAGTAGGAAGAAAAATGCATCAACGGCGGCGATTGCCATCCTAGGATTACCTACGACCAAGGGACTTGGATTTATCGGGGATGGATGAAGAATTCATACCTGGTTCTCCATGAGAAAACCCTATGCAATCGCCGAGAGGGGGTTTTCTCTGAACACGTAGACGAGGGAGAAGGGGATTCAGGCCAAGTGAAATATTGCCGCTTCGTCCGTCCAGCTTACTGCTAAAGCTGGAAAGGGGGGGGTGTGATTTGACGGCTCATTGGACATTATTGCGGCGCTACGACCGGGATGTGTCTACCATGAAGTTGTGCACTCTAATTTGTGCATATGGCACGTGGACCCCGTTGCCGGTTGCCCCACATATCAACGAAAGGAAGTAGAAAGACAGGAGTAACTAGTTACACATAACTATATTTTTTGACAGAGAGATACTCCCTCTGTAAATAAATATACAAATCTTTTATATGACAGACAGGCTCACCTTGCCGAGAAATATACTCCCTCTGCAAGGCACGGGCATTATGGGGGTTAAGCTTTTTTTATGGGGGTTCAGCTGAGAATATAATACTCAGATAGGCTCACGGTTCTGGACTTTGGGCCGCAGGCCGACCTTGCATGTTTCGGGGCCCATGTGTTCTACCTCAGCGCTTTTCATATTGCAAGCGATCGGTACGATGCTGGTTTTAGATGCTGTCGCAAGGCGAATACACAAAATTGAATAAAGCACGACAACTGTTGGAATGAAATCGAACGATAGTTCCTAACCAACAATCAGAGTTGCAATTCTATCAATGATATACCATGTGATAAATAATACTGTCTTACTACTTATACACATAGGACACTTGTTTCACCATGCCAAATTATTACATCAAAATCTCTCGGAGGATAGATCAGTTCGGTAGTTGCGTGCTGCTACTGAAGAATTTCAAAGTTGATTTGGACCAGCTCTCCTTGCCAAGAAAGTTCGATTTTGACATCATCCCCTACCGATATGATTTCGATTTGAACCTTGACCATCCTTTAGCATCAATCATCATGCGACCATCCTTTGTACTTACGGTATATTGAGCAGGTTCATTCACACCAAGGCTGCGCATGGTAAGAGAAACTTGGCCGCGGTCGCCCGGATTGTTGAACGACTCCCTCGTTGCTCTAGGAATTCTCTGTTTGCAAACAAGAAGACATACCCAAACAGTTAGATCAACACAGTGAATCATGTGAAATAACATGGAAAGAAAAAAGAACGAAGCACTTGGGCGGCCAATGCTTACCAAGAAGGTGGACATGTAGGTTTTTGTAAGGACTTTGGTATATGAAGTGCGAACTGCAGCCTAGTCTGTTGCCGGTGCAACTGCACGGGCCGGAGTAGATGCAAGTGCAAGTATTGGTGCAAGTGTCGAAGCCGCTGCTGCTGCCGGAGATGGTGCTCCTTGTAGAGCTGGTGCCGGTGTCAGAGCAGGTGCCGATGTCGATGCCCGATCCTCCGGTAGATCGGACTGATCCGCTAACGCGGTCGGTGCCCAATCCTCAGCTGGATCAGACTGAGCTGCTGCCGCTGTCAGTTCTAGAGCAACTACCGGTGCTAGATCCGTTGATGAAGGTGGTACCGATGTGCGAGACAGTGGCGATCGTGTCTGGTCTCCTATGATCAGCTTTCTAACTTGACTAGGATCTGTGATCGTGATCCAGTTTTTTTCTTCATTTCTTTTAAGCGCGAGAAGGACTAATTGTGGCATTTTTGTTAAACCAAACTGCAGTTCATCATAGGGATTCAACTTGTACTCAGACAACAGGTTGATCCAATTTTTTCTAGTAATATAAGTGATGGACAATGCCTTCGTTACTGACACGACATAAGAAGTCAAACCTGCAAAAATAGCCATCGTAGAGCAAACCAAACGGTTTATTCTGTGATGAATGTCACATGGCAAAACCTACATCGTAAAATTGCAAGAAAAGAAGAAAACATGACATTAAATCAATAAGATTTACTTGATGTGACACGAGTGAATCCTTACCAGGAAATCACTATGTTGAAGTACTAAACAGAAGATTGATCGTCCAACTACGCGTGGCATGCAGGGGCCCCACCTACTCCCACAAGTAGGACATTCCAAAGGTCGTGACAAATCGTATGGACCAAACATCTATGGGACTGGAAATCCTGGTGGGTGCAATAAACCCTGCAATGCATACAGATATTGGAGTGTAACCATAATTGATAAACCGCCCTCACAAAAAATATGATCTGGATACTTCAAAATATACAGACTGAATTGAGTGGACAGACATTAACATAAACCATTCTCAGGACTGACCACACACCAAAAGCGACAGTACTAATAAACAATACATGGTTCACAAACACAAATCAAGTACTAAACAATAGTACTTACTACAGACAAGCAAAGTTGCACTAACTAAACTCTGCAGACTATTTCTTGCCAGCGACCTACAGGATGAACCCCGCATAACTGACTAGGCCATGGACTTCGTGTGAGATGTCTACATGCACGATCACCATCTTTCCAACCTTGGAGAACCTAACAGAGTGGTCTTTCCACTCATAAACATGATGATGAAGACAGGCCGCATCAGATTTGTTGGGAAGCTTTACAAGAACCACACCCTTCGTAATCGAAGGCACAACCAGGAAATTGTTTTGGTCAAGTACAGCCTCGAGAACACGCCTGACAACAAAGCTACAAGAAAACACTAGTTTAGGACACGTGGCGACAAGGACACAACAGCTGGATAGTTAAGCAGTAGAACTCATCATCAAGTCTTCCAGTTCACACGACATGACTTTGAGAACTTCATCTCCACCGTGGACCTGGTTCTAATTCAAACAAAAACCATATTTTATTACTACCTCCATTCAGAAATATACTCCATATGTGACTACATATACGCACAAAAATGAGTGAACAAAGACACTAGAACATGTCTTCAAAGGCATGAGAGTAGAGGGATTACTTGCAATATCCATAACACAAGTTACTGAGGCAAATATACCCTCTTCAAAGGTAGCATTGATGTTCATAAAGTACTCCCTCCGTCCTAAAATTCTTGTCTTAGATTTGTCTAGATACGGATGTATCAGTATTAGATACATCCGTATCTAGACAAATCTAAGACAAGAAATTTGGGACAGTGGGAGTAGTTGAAACTAATCTATAAGAAATCAGTGTCAACCTCTCGCATGTTTTGGTCAAAAGAGGAATTTAGAACCGTCATTTGGCACACTAAAATCACATGCAAGATCACCCAGAAAGTTGTACTACCACTACTAGTACTGCGTGTTAGATGAAAAAACACGATCAAGATCGAGAAAAAGATCGTCAACAAGAGACATTACCTGGACTTGCTTAATGACGGATCCCGGAGAGGGGGGCTTGGACAGGGCGATGGCTTTGAGCTTGTCTACGGTAGTCTCGGCGGGGTGCTTGCGCTTCTTCGTACCATGAGCCTTGACGGTTTTGGCCAGAGCCATGGACATCACGTCGGCCGGTGCTCTGGCGTCCATCCAAGAGAGGAAGCTGAGAGAGAAGAGTGAAAGGAGGAACGAGATGAGGGAGAAGCGAAGCGAGTGGGGGTTTTCTTCAAGAGAGGAAGCTGAGAGAGAAGAGTGAAATGATGGTTGCTTCGTCTGTCCAACATACTGCTGGAAAGGAGGGGGTTTTGTGATTTGATGGCTCATTGGGATTACTGCGGCGGTTCGATCGGGGTAGTCTACCTTCACTCTACTAAAGAGTAATTTAGTGCATGGCTGGTGGACCCAGGTGCTGGCTGTCCCACACGTCGGCAAAAGTGAGTAATTTAGTGCATGGTTGGAGGAGGATCCGCAGGGTAGAGTGTGTCCACTATTTTTCTGAAGAAAAAAATGATTATAGCAAGTGTTTCCACTCTTATGACGGAGGAGTGCAAAACACGGCAACCACTTGAACATACACAGTGCTCCTACTACTAGGCATGTGCAGTGGTTCATATGTCAGTACTACACAATCTTGTTGCTAGTGTAGTAAGATATGACGATAAAAAATGATGTTGTGCGCATGTCAACTACTCCTATATGTAACATAGTACCGTTTTTTCGACTGTCCGGTCGAGAATGAACGGTGAGATCAATGTTAACATAACTAGGTCCACAGCGCACTGAGAGTACAGTGCTACAGTACTCCATGAAACATGAACCATATGAAGCACGAATAGTGTTAGGCAGGGTGTATGAAGGGTGCACGGGATGGGAGAAAAAGTTCCCTTCTCGACCCAATTTTGGGTGTTTGGCAGAGTGCATGAAGGGTGCATGAGTCCACACTAGTAGGTTGACAAAAATACACAAAGAGGAAACAACTATATTGAGATGAGAATGCAACCAAACACACCCACACGCTTTGTGCTACAGTGACTGATCTGCACCGTCTGAGTTTGATCCAACGGTCATGTTGCGCCGAGACATGGACATGCCCATGCAGAGGGCGCCTAAACACCACCGAAGTCCCTCTGCTTCTCGAGGCGCACGACATTGGTGATGCAGGGTGCAACCGCCTGCAGAGCCCGCTCCCGGTCGATGGGAGCCAGCTCATCAAAGACGGCGTCCAATGGCACGAATAGATTCCGGTGATGGAGCCCTGAAAGGATTTGCCCGGCAACGAAGACGGCAGCCCACAACCCCTCCTTGTCCAGCTCAGCCCCCACCATCACACGGAGATGGCTCAGGTCCTCGGAGATATAGGTGAAGAAGGAGACCAGGTCAGGAAGCCGCAGCTCGTTGAAGTCAACCGGGTGGTCGAACGGGTTTAGCCCGACGACCGGCATCGTCGCGCTGGCACGACGGTAGGCATCGCGCAGCCGCAACACGTGTGTGGCAACTTGGTTCACCAAGTGGCTGAGGTAATCCTGGACCTCGTCACGATTGGCCTGCTCACGCTCCAGCCGGCTCCCCTGATGGCCTATCGTATCTCCCGCTTTCTGCAGCAACACCGCCGACGCCTCGAGCATCTTTGTGGTGGACGCCTGTCACTTTTGAAGCTCCATGAACTCCCGCACATAACAGAGGAGCATGGCACTCCTCTCCTTCTTGAGCTCACGGAGCTCCACGTCCTTGGCCCTGAGCTCCGCATCCTTGGCATGGAGCTCCTGTGTCAGGTGCCTCACCTCGGACTCCATGATCTGCTGCGCCGCCATGGCACCAGGTAGAAGCAATGGGGAGCGGAAGCAAAGGGGGCGAAACGGCTTAAAGACAATGCAATCTATGGGAAGGCAGAGGGAGCCAGCCGAGGAGCAGAGAATCTTTTGGTTTTCACCACGGTAAAACACCAGTCGACGACTTCTTACATCAGGGAGCAGTGGGTTTTACAGGCGGAGTCATCGTGACTAATTGCTGCCGTGCCTGCTCCCGTCAATCAAAAAATTAAAAATCCTGCCGCGCCTGCTCCCGTCAATAAAAAATTAAAAATGCTGCCGCGCCTGCTCCCGTCAAATACCAGAGCAACGCTGCGGTGGATATTTAAATGTACCTGCCGGCAAGTAGATAAAAAAAGGGGTGAAAAAATAAATGTGGCGGCGGCCTAGCTAATCGGTCGAACTAGCCCAACTAGCTAGCCACCATGCTTCACTGATGTACTCGACAGGAAAGGTGGTCTTTCGTGATTTGACGACTCATTTACTTGCTTCGGTGCTATGACAGAGGAGGACCCAGAAAACGCGCGGTAGGGCGTCCCACGTCAGGAAGAATATATGTGTGCACCACCCGGGAGGACCCCGAAACCGTGCGGTAGGGTGTGCCACGTCTCGGCACGAAGGAAAAATGTGCGTGTAAAAATATACTGTATCAGACGTAGTACCTATGGTTCTACCTCGGGACCTAGCCAGTCGGTCGAAAACACCCCACTAGCCACACAGCTTCATCATGCAAACGTGGCACGGAGGATAGATGTGGTTATCTCCGTCTCGACCAGCCACAATGTCTCTTGTTCTAGGCGATTCTTCTATTTTCCAAGCTTTTTTAGTTGTAATAACACCACGGCAAGCTAGCGCCGCTCTTCGTGTGTGCCCGTGCAAAGGTTAGACGATGGAGAGAATAGAGATTGAGATCGCAGACATGGGACCCACCAGTAAGTGAGACAACGGTCATGCATGTGTTAACGAGGCACTCCCTCTACTCTACTCAACGCAAGTACTGTATAAAATCAAGTTATGGGACAAAGCCAACAACCGTTTGTTTTTTCAGGCTATCGACTTACGCTTTGTAGTCCAAGTTGCCAGTTCGAATCTCGTCTTTCAGATTTGTTAGTTTTAGGTCCGAATTTGATTAATGACAAATGGGACCCCCGTGTGTTGTTCCGATATTTCAGTGTAGGATGGTTTTTTTGAACAAACACTTTGCACGGTTAGACAAGTAACACCACGATTACAATTATTTTGCAAGTTTACGAACAAAAATGACATCCACCCCGTAGCTTAGATACTATGGTGATACGAGTTTTTACACCGTTGGAAGTGAGATCCAATGGCTTGGGAGTAGTCGTTGTAATTATGCGCAATTTCCAAACTCTCCAAAGTTTTTTTTGCAAATAAAACATTCAGGCCTCGTGTGTGCCACTTCATCTTCGATCCAATGGCTCCCCGTTGCTCTTATTAGGTTCTCCCTGTATCTTAATTACCCGCTATGGTGATATGAGCATCTAGGTCGTATGATCAGTGATCAGATGGCACATGCGTAGTACTTTTACTTTCTGCACATTTCCCTAACTCTATCAGCTGTATATTGCAAAAACATTCAAACCCCCTACTGTGGGCCGTTAGATCTCAGTGAACTCGTATCACCATAGAATCTACGGTGCGGTAGCACCTCATATTCTCCCATGCGAGAAAACATAAGGTGCTATCGCAGCTTGGATGCTACGGTGATACAAGCTTGGAGGTTGTTTGATCTGAGATCCAATGGCATCTGAGCAGTCTTTGTGCTTGTAAGCAGTGACTGAACTCTTTTGGGGCTTTTCTGCAAAAAACCATTCGAACCACCGAGGAGGTGTTGGGTCACAAACCCAACGCCTCCGAAGAGCTTGTATCACCAAAGCATCTAAGGTGTGGTAGCACATGATATTCTTACATACAGGAGAATATGATGTCCTCCTTCATCTTGATATGGGATCAAAGGGCATCTGAGTAGTTTTTGTACAAATTGTGTGCAATTCTCAAACTCATCAAGGTTTCCTGCATAAATATTAAGACACATCATGTGAGCTGCTATATCTCAGATCTACAGGCTCCAAGCAACTCGTATCGGCATATAGCATCTAAGGCATGGGGGCACATGATATTCTCCCGAGGAGGAGGGGTGGGGGGTGCACAACCAATCGGTGGTTGGGAGGGTGGGGACAAATATAATCTAAACAACCCTAAACAGAGCTCCACAATTTTATCTAAGGTCGAGGGGTTGACCCCCGACAATCATAGCTCCGCCTAAACACAACATTTGCATGTACTGTAGTACTAGAGTTAATATTCATGTTTCAGTTTCATGTTCATTTTAAATATTGAACTGAGGACCATGGATGTCTTACGTTTTAATCCCTTCGTTCCTAAATATTAGTCTTTTTAGAGGTTTCAAATGGACTGGCACATACGGATGTATATAGACATATTTTAGAGTCTAGATTCACTCATTTTGCTCCGTATGTAGTCACTTGTTGAACTCTCTAAAAGACTGATATTTAGGAATAGAAGGAGTATTTTTGAATTCGTGTCATACCTTCATGGTTTGGAAAAATAGATGCACTATACTTATTGGATTGTTTTTGTGTTCGTGCGTGTGTGTCTCTCTCTGTGTGTGTGTGGTCATATGCTTGATACATACAAAGTTTTCTCACCTCCATATTGTTCATCTTTTAAATTTGAATTTGCATTGAAAACTTACTAGGGATACCATGAAATGTGAAATCCACGTTGAGATCACTATATCACAAACTCACTCTAATTCAACAATCGTCATAAATCAATTACCATGTTGAGATTAGTATTTGCAAGGAAAATACGGGTATTGTAATACACATAGATTCGCTCGGCAATTTAAAAGGTTCCTTTCGTATTCTCAAATGGTAGGACCAACGGCGTACCAGCCAGACCTTGGCTCGTGTTGATCCTAAAAATAAAAAATAAAAACCGAGCTCGTGTCCTTCGGTGGCGTGCGTGGTACGCACATTAGGTAACCCCAACCAGTTGAGCCTCAGTGTTTCAAGTCAAAATATCTGGCGGCCAGAATTCCAGCCCTAGGAAATTCTCCTCATGTCCCCGATCCATAATGACTACCGATGAACAACGGAGGGATGCTTTAGTAACTAGACAACGTTACCTACCGTGCCGAGCACGGTTCAATTCCCTCGGTCGCCGCTCGTCAAGGTCACCCGTCAACTGCATTGCCTAGTACTACTACTACTACACCAGGATGAGCACAGAATTGAGCCCGTTTGTTCGTGCCTAGTACTTGAGTTAATATATCAGGCAATGCACTGGTACGGAGGGATTATCCTTTTACTCTGCATATATAACTTGTCTGAAGTCTAACTGAGCAAAATGTTTGACCAAATCCTTTCTTAAGAAATACAACAGGACATATGTACAGCTTGAAAATTTATTGCATGATGCAGGTTATGATATTGTTTCGAACCTTGGATCTTAAATTTCAGAAAATCCAAAAGCGAGCATAAATTCTTGAAACTGAGCATGGTCACGTGATATGGCACAAATTTTACTTCGTAAGTTTTTTCTTCAATTTGAGACAAGCTGCTTATGACAAGTTGCACAAATGAAGAGCCAAGGTATTTTGGAACAAAGACCTGTCACGTTAAGGCGAACGCTTTCACTATTGAAACCGTGGGCGTTTATGTGCCGCCACGAGTCCCCGCTTCTCATGGGCAGGTGCCGTCCGAGCAAGTGTGTGAGTCGACGGGAGGCGTGCGAGCAGACCGCTGCACCGGCTGTTAGGGAGGCATGCAAGCAGACCGTTGTGCAGGATCACCGGGAGGCGAGCCCTTTGACCAGGCTCCGCCGCCCACCGTTGTCCCAACTGCTCCCACTTTTTTAATGTCGCCGGCTCCACAGTTTAAAATCAACCCCGCACTACCCGGTATCACTACAATCTTCTCTCTTCCTCTCTGATTCTTCTATCGTCTACCTCCAACTAGCCTGACCTAAGCGTACGCCATGCTGCATCATGATGGTCTGCCCTTAGTGTTCCAGTTTCCTGAGGAAGACACCCAGCCGGAGTCTCAAGAACATAAGGCGCTTTGGTACGAGCTTGAACTGGCCTTGCCGGAAGACACCGCGCTTGTCCCCGCTCCCGTTCCGGCTCCCATTGACCCAACTGCGCCAGTGCCCATCCCCGTGGCATTGATGGGCTGGGAGCCGCACATTGTCGCCGAGCTTGATCCCACGGGGTTCCACGAGGTCCCCGTCGACTTTCACGCGCCCGTGCACCTACTAGTGCCTGCGGCTGCGCATGCACTAACGCGCACGCTCGTGCCGGTGCCCGTGCACCTACCAGTGCATGCGCCTGCGCGTGCATGGACATGCGCGCCCGGGCTGGTGCCCGTGCACACGAATGTCTCCGCCGTGCCATTGACAACGCCTGTCCCTGCGCGGGTGCCAATGCCCCCCTCAGCGGCATGGATGGCTGCTGTCGACCGCTTCCTTGCACCAATGCTAGTCGCCTCCTCCCGCCAGTTGACTCGCTCCGAAGTCCAGAACATTTTGGCCTTCCTTGAAGCTAGGCCAACGTCCAGGAGTACGCCAACAACAGCGCAAGACGCCGCCGTCACCGTCGGTCAGTGGCCCGACGACACACAAAGCACGACAGAGGAGCTGCTTCCCACCGCGAGACGCCCCTGCCGCCGCCGCGTAATCTAAATTTGCCATGAAAAACGTTCGGATTGCCATGCTTAAAATCCAAATGTTTATCATTTCCGTTTATTTTATATCGATCGTCGTATAATTTAAAGTCGGAGTCAGACTGAACGAAATTAATGGTTTGATCGATTGAATGTTCTGCTAGAGCCGTATCAAATTAAATATAAAACGTCATCAAGCCACATGTATTCCTTGTCATCCAACGACCTAGACTGCTTCAATGTCGAGCACTCAACACGTTTAGCGTGCAGTTATTTTATGCCAAAAATAGTGCTAATCACATAACAACACGCAAATAATATCCTAGTACTTAATATCCGCATGCACTTAATTTACTTCCAAATTAACGTGCATTGCACATACACACTGACTAGTGCTGCTAGTACGTGAAACTGGTGCCGTGACTTGTGAACGCGTCCAGATATGGTCAACGGCAACATCGCCCGTGAGTTCTTCATATTTGCCCGTGCGTCTAAACGCAGAAGGGGAGGAGAGAGAGAGCACACATGGAACCCACCAGTAAGTGAAGGCGAATAGTACTAAAAATAATATTACATGTTATCCATTAATTAGGCTATGGTAATATAAAAACATTATGTGAACAAAGGGGGGTACAACAAACATTGCTATTCTACGTGTATGTTGCCTATTGACGTGCGGCTTGAAGGCCCGGTCGCATGTTCGATCCTCGTCCTTTATTTTTTAATTTGTATATGGGTCCAAATTTGTTTCATGACATGTGGGCCCCTCGGTGTGTAGTTTGTAGCACTTTAATTTGTGGGTCGAAATTTGTTCTATTCCAAGTGGACTATTGGTGTGTAGTTTTGTAGCTTATTTATAATAATTAAAGAGAACAACATAGTTTTTTCAATAATGCCATGGTGCAACGTTGAAGGCGAGAAAGGACGTGCGAGAGAGCGATGACCGAGCTAGAGGGAAATCAACTAGGGGAGTTGCGTGGGTTGCAATGGTGTTTGGAGTAGTTGTGGGCCGAATGCTACGAAAATATAATCTAAACCGACTGGAATAAATGCCTACACAAATTAATCCAAGGTTGGAGTGCCCCTCGCAATGTAAATAGCTCCGGCTTTGTGAGGGATGGAGAGGTAGTATCTTCAATGCGTGGAAGATACGGTGTGAGAAAGCAAGGTCAATCAAGAGACATATATATAGAGAGACAAAGTGAGTGTGGTCCGACATTCATTGAACAAATATATATGCTCTGGAGAGATATTGTCCGATTGAGCTTTTGGCAAGGGTGAGGGCTGTAAGATAGAGCTTGAGAGATGATCCAGTCACAAACATGTAGATATATTTTGTGCGTGGGAGGAAGCAAGGTCAACCGATCACATAGGGTCGCCGTGCGATTGAAAGAGTGAGACGGGTTGGAGAGAGTGACCTAGATAGACAATGTGCGTGAGAGAGTATACAATGTGAATAGGTCGAATTGGGCTCAAACATGGTGATATATCGTTTTTGTCCGAGAAAGAGCGAGGTCAATCGAGACATACAAAGAGAGAGAGAGAGAGAGAGAGAGAGAGAGAGAGAGCGTGGCCCACCATGAGGTCGAAAGAGTGGCGGCGGCTTGGATGGACTGACCTAGATAGACAATCTGCATGAGAGAGTATAGATTGTGTCGATCAAGGCCCGAACAGGGAGTTATATCATTTGTGTGTGAAAGAAAACGAGGTTAAATGAGACTCAAATAAAGAGAGCGAGATTGAGCAAGCGTGGCCCGCCATGCAGAAGAAAGAGTGAGACAGTCTCGAGGGAGTGACCTAGATATACAACGTGCGTGCGTGCGCACGAGAGGTTGGGGGGCTAGATAGGCAATGC